>NC_134401.1:66381514-66474014 GCF_050003625.1 Haematobia irritans | reverse complement strand
CTACGGAATTAAGTAATATGAGGAAATCCTGCAGGAAGCTCTTTAACAAGGAAAAGCCCACTAGAGCCCCTGAGGATTGGGACACTTACAAGAAGAATCTGAGAGGATACAAGCGAGAACTGAGAAATGCTCAGCATAACTCTTGGAATGATTACTGCAGCAGAATTGAGAATACGACCGAGGCTTCCAGACTACGGAAGGTTTCATTAAAACATCGGAGGGCAAGTGGACAACGTCCAGTGAGGAGACGCTGGAGGTACTATTGGACACACATTTTCCTGGAAATCAGACGGTTGAACCAGATTCTGGCGATGCCACAGTGGCTCAGTGGTCGTTTCCTATCGAGGAAATTGTATCGGAATCTAGAATAAGATGGGTGTTAAATAGCTTTGGACCATTCAAATCCCCCGGATGTGATGGAATTACTCCGGCGGAGTTACAAGCAGTGACTGACAAAATTATCCCCTGGTTGTCGGCGATATATAAAGGATGTATCAACTTATCATATATCCCAGGAAAGTGGAGGGAAACAAAAGTCATTTTCATACCTAAAGCGGGAAAAGCCTCTCACTCGAGGGCGAAGGATTTCCGACCAATCAGCTTATCCTCATTCCTACTTAAGACTCTGGAGAGGATGATAGATATTTTTTTTAGAACTAGCATCGATTCAAGTTTGTTCTCGAAACGACAGCATGCATACTCGGGCAGGTCTACTGAGACTGCATTACATGAACTAGTCAGCTTTATTGAAAGCTCACTATCTGTCAAAGAATACACAATCGTGGCGTTTCTAGACATCGAAGGGACATTCAATAATGTCCATCCGAGCTCGATATTAAATGGACTGACAACTCTGAATGTTGATCCATGTATACTTAAGCTTTTAGACGAACTTCTAATGAAGAGACGTATTTCAGCCACACTAGGACAAGCAAACATACAAAGGTATGTGAACAGAGGCACTCCCCAAGGAGGAGTTCCCATCCACAATCAGAGATATTATTCAGAGGGCCCTCCGGATGACTGAGAAATAGTCATGTACTGCAAAGATCGCAAAACTCCCACGATTAGGCCCATATCCTTAGGGGGTATTGAAATTCCCTTTGGTGAGTGTGCAAAATACCTTGGCGTTATTTTGGACAGGAAGCTGAACTTTAAGCTTAATATTGAAGAAAGGGCGAGAAAAGCAACGGTAGCTTTGTACTCGTGCAAAAAGGCAATAGGAAAAAAGTGGGGACTAAAACCAAAAATTGTGCATTGGCTATGTTGTAGTCTGGTGGCCGGCACTTCACCAGCCGACAAGTTTAGATAAAGTTCAGCGTATGGCGTGCTTGTGTATCGCAGGCGCAATCAGCAAGACAGGAACAAATTCTCTTAATGTCATGCTGCATCTATTGCCTTTAGACATTTTGGGCAAACAGTCAGCTGCAACAACGGCTGTGCGGTTGCGCGAGCTATCTCGGAAAAAAGTTACGGTCACGGTCAAAATAATGCCAGATGTGCCTAACGTAGTGGATTACACTTTGGCGAGTCCACTTTTCGACAAAAAGTTTGAGACTCTAATTTAAAAGTTTGAGACTCTAATTTTAAGACGTAAGAATTTTTTTCTGGTTGTATCTTAAATGATACAGTGCACATTTAAGGGTAAATTATGCCAGATCCCCATGCGATTAAGATGTAATATCTGAGAATCGCCGTTTATGTCGGGTTATGTCCGTGTGTATTGTGTCCATTATTCATCGTTCACATATATAGTTTGCAACTTTTCCCCTATTTTCATGATATTCAGTAATTTGCATGTGTCCTACTAAAAATTTACATTTTCATAGACTTCAGCATTTCTGCACCAACATTTTCAAAACTTGTTCTTGTTGCATACCAAAAAAAGAATGTAAATACCATCTTCCATAAATATATGTGTATTATTCTCCTGTTCTTTAGATTCAATAGGTATTTTTTGATGTTGTGAATTCAATGTATCAAAATGTTTAGATACATAGAAATGCCAATGTTGTTCTAGCGCCACATACAAGCGAACGTCTATTTGGGATATCCCGATTTAGTATTTTTAGTACACTATGTTATACGGAGAGCAATACACTACACAGTTGTTGCTATTTTAAGATCTGAATGTGCCTCTTCCACCACTAAGGAAAAATTGAGTTCAGTATTTCTTTAGCTTCCGACGCGTTAACATAAACACTTTGAATTCATGTCATTGTGAAAGAAAACAGATAAATGTACTAGTATTTCTGTCATGTATCAGGATGACTTTTATCAGGGACCTAGAACTCGTCAAAATAGTCCCAAGCAGAGACCGGTTTATAAAACCAGCATACGCGTCGAATCTCCTACTATTTATGCAGAAGCAGATCCCAGAGTTTTTTGCAGAAATAAAATTCTGTTAGATGAACGTCGTCATTCGTTTAATAGTGCGGACAATGGACCAGTTTATGGCAGAAATACTCATAGACAAATCAAAGAAAATGCTGCGCGTATTTCTTATACAAGCTATATAGATGGGGAATATATGGATGAATCTGTTGTCGACGATGAACAATTGGAAGTTATTGACACAAACAAAGTAGTTCGTAATTTAACTGCCATAGGGAGATTTTTGGAAATGTTACAGGGTCTGCCGTTGCCCCGTCTGTCATTAACCACTTCGTGCATATGCTTTATTATTGCAATATTTATATCACCTCGTCCCTGTGCTCAAAATATTATCTATCCCGCTTTCAGATTGTCGTTTGGTACCTTATATCCAGCTTATGCATCGTATAAAGCTGTGCGCACAAAGAATGTTAAAGAATACGTAAGATATAATATGCTCTCATACAAATGGCTAGTTTCTATTATTATGACTTATTTCCCCATTTGTAGGTCAAATGGATGATGTATTGGATTGTGTACGCACTTTTCACTTGCACTGAAACGTTTACAGACATCTTCCTATCGTGGTTCCCATTTTACTATGAAGTCAAAGTGGTCATTGTACTCTGGTTACTGTCGCCCGCCACAAAAGGTAGTTCAACGTTGTATAGAAAATTTGTTCATCCCATGTTAACACGGCGGGAACAGGTGTGTATGAATATTAAAAAGATATAAAAGAAAAGTGTTTATAATTTTAAACATTTGTTATGAAATTTAGGAAATTGATGAGTATCTAAATCAAGCCAAAGAACGCGGATATTCTGCTGTATTACAATTGGGTTCTAAGGGTGTCAATTATGCCACAAACGTCATTATGCAAACAGCTATTAAGGTAATATTTTCCCTTGCAAATATTCTAAGCGTATCTCACCGTACATATAACACAACCATACAACACCTATTCTTACACTAATTATTAATCTTTCTTTCACCTATTTTATATGTCACGTAAACGAAAAGTTTTTCTCATTTTGATAGACACGTTTTTAGGATACGTAATATCACCTCATTTTTGGCATTGATCCGGAGTTGAAAATGCTCAATATTATCAACAGAATTTTTCTTCGAATAATAAAATGTATTGTTTAGAAAGATTGTATATTGAATAATAAAAAATCTAAACTACAATATCTTTTGTTTTTTGCTTATTAGCCATTTTTCTTGGCTTATATGGCAGGCTTATATTAATATTAAAATTAAAATTGTATAGTGTCCTCCTAAGAGTATATTTGTACTGAATTAGTCTCCTCATATTAGATGCAAATCGATAGAGGAATACTAAAATATATTGATAAACGTTATGAAGTTTGTCCCGAATTTCCTGTTTCGAGCATAACATCATGTTTGCTTTATCATATGATCACACTAAAGAATTTTGTACGGAGAGTGATTTCAGTAGGAAATATGTGTTAAAGAAAACTGAGAAAAAAAATTATATACATACATATCCCTTTGTCTTTCGAGATTTGTTGTATAGTGGAATAATTATCTACGGTGACATATCTTTTTTTTTCATTTTTTGTATGTTATATGTTTGTTTTTGTTCTGTTTTATTTATTAAGTTAATTTTCCGTTGCTTTCTTTTCATTTGCAATCATCATTAACTGAAATATCATTGCGATTCACTCTGGTAACATTGTACACTTGAATGCACGTGCACGATATAACAGACTTTTCATGGCATAAATACCAATAGTAATTCAGGGCTACGCATGTTGCCTTCGTCGCAGTCAGATGATGCCATATATACACGTAGTGTAAGAAGTGTCCAAGAATCCGATCACACGCAATGGCTAACACGATCGAATTCATTGCATGACACGGGTATAACAAAGCATGTCGCATTTTCGGAAGATTATACTCAAGAGCACGAAGGTCATACTAATCATACTATTGCAAAGGGCGAAGACATTGGTGCTGCCCGTATTCGGGATTTGCCCATAAGAAAAACCAGATCTAAAGATGTTTCCGGCGAAAATAACAAACGTCCAAAAACAACAGAAAATGGTGGAATACGCGGTCGGCGAAAATTGCGTGAACCAACGCCTGAAGTGGACGTGGAAGGGGAATGATATTATACTGGGGCGCTCAGATCTCATAGAATGTAGTGCTATGTCATACAACGCCCACACTTACAAAATTACATATACTCAAATTTTATACTTTGCTAACATTATTAACTACTAATTATATTTTTTATAAACAACAAATTGAAATGTCAATACAATTTAAACTTCTAAAGTCTCAACATTAAAAGTGTGAATCCTTTAATATATACATTTGAATTAGGGTGGTGGTAATCTGGTGCAGACCATACGTCGAAGTTACAGTCTGAGTGACCTTTCTGAACCAGATATTCATCGCACTCAGGATGAGGTTAGTATACAAATAAATTAAGATTTTCATTACACATGAAATTACACATTTAAAGGTTGATGATGTTGTAACTATGAGGCCACAGCAGAGAGTATTACGCCCTCGACTTAATACCCCTGTAGGGCGATCAGCGTCAGGAACACGTCACTCAACCGGTATGTATTTTACGGAAGTCGATGTCACATCTAAGGGTACTGGGGATATGAAGTAAGTTTTAAATTTTAAACACCAATTATGAATATAATTGTCAGTGTTGATTTCAGTTACAACATCCGTTCATCAGATGATATAAGTTCCGGTTACTCCAGCGCTGAGCCTATAGCTGGCGGTTTGAGCCGAACTTCATCCATGACAAATGCTTCCAAGACTCGAATTAAGGCCAAGCAGCGTACTGAGGTAAACTTTAATTTATCTAAAACAAATTCCAGTGCGTATAACGTTTATGTAGTTTGCACGCAGACATTAGATCTCTTGTTCTTATGAAAAGAAGAAACAGATTTCATATAAAGATGTTGTCTCGAATTAGTTAACTATAGTGTTGATTATGAGACTGCCGTAGGTCAGCCACGGAGAAAACTAATCAAAAAGGCATAAGTGTAATAGTACTATAAAATGCGCGGGAGCCTGAATAAAAATTAACTGTTATTAGAGATTTTTCATGTTCCAACGGCGAACCCAGACTTTTAATCTTGGTATCGTTGCATAGGGTTGTAATATATGCGGATTATTTTAAATATTCTGTTTGTTCGATGTTTCAAATGAATCTCATTTACTACATAATGATTAGCGACTACGCTAAGATTTCAAAATTCACTGGAATTCGCCAAGTTTTACAACAAATTAAAAAACCCAGCGAAAACTGGGTAAGTAGTTCAGATGAAAACGGTTTCACAAATATAATGCAACATGCTACAATAGCTGATTAATCTAAATAGATTTACAATTTAGATAATATACAATAATGAATCCTCCATTTTTTACACAAACCTTATGAATTATATTTGTCGATATACATTTTTGTTCTGAAAAAGTTAAACTCATAAAATGTTCGCATTAAACCCAGGTGAGAATGGTAAGCGACAATGACGACAAAGATGAATTAACGTCGCCTGAATTTGTTGATCATGAAGAAGGACGTGAGATAATTATTCACGATGATTTTGTGGACTCAATTGAGATTCAAAACTTAGATTCTGATGAGTTTTTTGAAACAAAATCGAATGGTTCCAACGATGATGACAACACTAACAATAAAAATCCGATACCTTCTAAATCAAGTATTAGCGACGTAAATCAACTTGATGTGAATAAATTACGTTCGAACTTAAGGGAAATTGAAAACCATTTTAGAGATAAGCTCAACAAATTATCAACAAACGAAAATACCGCCATCCCGAACAGAAGATTATATGTCCATAATAAAGGCCAAGCACCAAAACCACCAAATCAACTGCAAAATGAAAATGGTCCTAAAAGCGTGCACTCTAACGCCAAGGAAACAGAGATATGATTCTGTATTCGGTAAATATGTTTCAGGAAGCATCTTTTTAAGTCGCGTTTGTTCTAATTCATAATAATTCTAATCCTATGGCTGTCATATTAACAAAGCAATTGCATTCGAAGCCTCAAATCCTATTCATACTACTTTGCTTACCAGATACCAGTTGAAGTCGAATGCCACTGCATAATACCGATCCTATCGGTCATTTAATTTAGAAATACTAATTAAGTTGAGAGTTGTACCAAATTATAGTGTTTTTGTATGTAATGTCGACTTGTACAGTTCTTGAGCATGATTGTTATATAAAAGTCTTGCACGGTTTAAGCAATGTTTTACCAATATAGGTTTCATTTTTATTGTTTTTATTTTCAGGACAAAATATCGACAAGTTGTACAACCCTGCCTCGCAGCAAAAAAGCCGAGAAAGCTGTAGCATCTGCAACAACCTCCACCAAAATTCGAACCAGCAGACACGACAAGTGAACTACATTATATACAAGTGATTTGCCGTTGAATCTATAATGTAAACCATTTCTAATAGATTTTCCATAACAATACTCACATAACTTCATAAAACTGATGTATAATAGTGTGTGACGTATGTTAATCAAGTATAGTTAATCAGAGATAATTAATACCAATTCACACAATAGACTGTTCGACAAATATTATTCCATCATCATATTAGTTATTGAATCGCTTTGTTGGAAAACAAACCTTGATGAATATGATTAATCGAATTGAAAAATAAATCTGTAACCATTCATATTACAACAAAGCTTTTTAGATATTTCTGCTCTAAGTAAGTATTAACCCATTTATAAACAAATATTTTTTATCACTTCATCATTCAGCCAAAAGTCGATAATCGGCCTTCGGCGTCAAGAGGCCGATTTTTCGAAGCCGAAGCTTTTTGAATAATTTATTTCATATCGAATTGTCACAGTGTAGAATTTGTCTTAGTCATACCACCCAGTACAAATAAAACGTAAAAAAATTTAAACATCCCTTGTTTGCCATTATAATATAAAACCACTGAATTTTGAATTCTAAAAAGTCTGTTGGTTCTAAAAGAATATTATAAGACAAGGACTGAATATCTTTTATTATTGTTTTTGCCTTTGTTGAATAAAATATGCTAAAATTGAACTAAAACACACCAAAATCTTTTGAAACAAATAGGTTTGGCTAGGTATAATTTTATACTTTTTTGTTGATTTAGTTTTGATTACCCACCTCAGTACCCACCCACCTTAAAGAGACAGACTGTTAGTTTAAACAACAAAAATGACGCGTTCGAACTTAGCACCATCAATAACCTCTGCTGCTAATATCCTAGGCTAGGTTAGGTGGCAGCCCGATGTATCAGGCTCACTTAGACTATTCAGTCCATTTGGTGGTATCACAATGGACTAATATCCTATATTCCTCTTCTATAGTTTATGATTTTATATACACCCAAAGAAATTTGTTAGTAGACACAACAGAAAAAGTGCTAAATCAACAGAAAGTCTGGATGGGAGTATATTAACTTTGTCATACCGTTTGTAACACATCGAAATATTGCTCTAAGACCCCATAGAGTATATATATTCTGGGTTGTGGTGAAATTCTGAGTCCGTCTGTTCAAATCACGCTAACTTCCGAACGAAACAAGCTATCAACTTGAAACTTGGCACAAGTAGTTGTTATTAGTGTAGGACGGATGGTATTGAAAGTGGGCCATATCGGACCACTTTTACGTATAGCCCCCATATAAACCGACGCTCAGATTTGGCTTGCGGAGCCTTTTGGAGGAGCAAAATTCATCCGATCCGGTTGAAATTTGCTACATGGTGGTAGTATATTGTCTCTCATAAACATACAAAAATTGGTCCAAATCGGTCCATAATTATATATAGCCCCCATATAAACCGATCCCCAGATTTGGCTTGCGGAGTCTACGAGAAGCAAATTTCACCCGATCCGGCCGACATTTGGAACATGGTGTGAGTATATGGTCTTTAACAAACATGATGTTAAGAAGTTTTAAGATGCCTTGCCATCGGCCGCAACCTAAGTAATTCAATTGTGTATGACCGTCTTTAGTGGAAGTTTCTACGCAATCCATGGTGGAGGGTACATAAGATTCGGCTTGGCCGAACTTACGGCCGTATATACTTGTTTGAATTTTACGGCGCTTCTGAGAATCTCCACCACTTCGAAAACAGTCGTATACGATATCCAAAACTCGTCGGCCACAGAGAAATGCATGTTTGTGTGGGTGTCGTCCTCAAAATGAATTAAAGAACTCCGTCGTATTGAATGATTTGAGTAATTTATTCTCTACAAAAAATATTGATCACTTATTTGATATATTACAAGTACTTTTTAGATCCTTACATTTTGTTGGACATCTTACATCTAGGACGACAGAAACCAAACTAATACCAACATTTACAAAACAATTTATATATTGAGCGAAAAGGTCAATTGTAAATACATCTTAAATGTTGTCACCACTTACATAAAACAATTTAAAGATAAAAAGAAATAAATAGGAGTAAAAGAAGGATACGAAACAGCTGATTAGCGATGACACTGATCTGCTTTGCCAACATCCCCACCCCCGTGAATGGACCCCGTGTGGTTCACTTCACCACACTCCTGAACATCCAAGACAGCAAGTTTCGAAACAGGACGTCGTAAACAACCATTGGCGGTACTAACATCGGCTGATCTTGCGACGCCATCCTTACCCAAAAACAGCTTTACCACTCGTCCTCTTTTCCATTTCGATCTTGGTTGATCTGTTTCGCATATTAATACTAAAGTACCCTCTGATAACGGTTTAGCAGGGAGACACCACTTTGTTCTCCGGGTAAGCTCCGGAAGGTACTCCGTAATCCAACGATTCCATAGACAATTCTTTAGGTTTTGTAAAATACGCCATTGTTTCCTCAAAGAACAAAATCGGGGATCAAACGGAGCTGGTGTTTGCGTCGAGTTGGGTCCACCTATCAAAAAATGATTTGGTGTTATGGGTTCGGATTCCTCTGGAGTGACCGGTAAATGGGTTAAAGGCCTTGAATTAACGATGTTTTCACATTCCACTAAAAGGCTGTATAATGTTTCTGGGCGAGGCGTTTTCTCTTTTAACGTGGCATACAATGTCCTTTTTATCGATTGAACGAGACGCTCCCAGGAGCCACCAGCGCTCGGATCAGAAGGGGTATTATATTTCCACCGGATACCCAACGGTCTCAATCCACGATCAATTTTTTCGAAGTCCAAAAAATTTTGTTCATTTCCCAGCTCCTTGTTGATTCCCACAAAATTTGTGCCATTGTCACTTCTGATCTGGATGGGGACTCCACGGCGGTTTATAAAATTTCTAATACAGAGCAGACACGCATCACTAGATAAATCGGTGGAAAGTTCGATATGAACGGCTCGAGTCGTCAAGCACGTAAATAGCGCTACCCAGCGTTTCTCTTGACTACGGCGGACGGCTACTAGTACGGGACCGAAGTAGTCCACTCCCGTGTACGAAAACGGTCGAACGTAAGCTCTCAATCTATCTTCTGGAAGAGGTCCCATAATTGGTTGAGACGGTTTGCATTTGCGGATTTTGCATTCACAGCAGGCTGCTTTGATCCCTTTCAAAGCACTACGAATAGATGGAATCCAGAATTTAAGACGTATTTCACATATGACAGATTCGTCATTGATATGGTGGTGACGGTCATGGTACCCTTTTATTAACAAACTCGTTAACGGATCGTTTTTAGGCAATATATATGGTCGTTTAGTTCCAAACGAAACAAAAGGTGCGTTGTCAATTCGTCCACTACATCGTAGATTTTTAAATTCGTCTATATAAGGATTTAGAGCTTTTATCGTGCTAGTTGGGTACACAGGCATCTTCTGTGAGAGGCGAAAATATTCATTACTATATGCAGTTTGTTGTACCAACCTGATTAAAACCCGTTCGGCGTTTTCCTCTTCATCCACAGAAAGTTCTCCTCTAGTAATGGGAAGTTTTTTGCGTATAGAATTCAAATTATTAACATACCTCAAAACCCATGCTGCGCATCTTTTTAGTCGCCTATATTGGGAAAATCGTGTTACATCAAAGATTGATATGTTGGTACATTGTGTTGATAAAACAATACGCAGTTCCTCTTCACTGCACGATTCTTTTGGGCAACTTTTGCTGGAAGGCCAAAAATCTATTGAGCGACGCAAGAACTCGGGTCCATTTTTCCAGCGACCATTAGGATTATACATTAAACATAGTCGAGTGCCATCATCGGCCGGGTTCATTTCACCTGGTACCCAACGCCATTGCTTTTCATCAGATGTCTCTAAAATTTCTGCAACACGATTCGCCACAAACTGCTTATAACGACGATGTTCTGACGTCAACCACTTAATGACCGTACTGGAATCTGTCCAAAACCATATTTGATGTGGGCATATGCTGTGGTTTTTTATGATGGCGTCTTTTAACCTCACAGCCATTATAGCCGCCTGCAGCTCGAGCCTAGGAATGGTCATAAACTTGTTCGGCGCGCAATTACTTTTCCCAGCCACAAAAGATACCTCGCATTTGCCATTCACATCCAACCTCCAGTACGCCACCGTTGCCATAGCCTGCTCGCTTGCATTACAAAATATGTGCAGGGTAGTGGGATGAATAGAAATATTAGGAAAATAACATCTGGGAATGGAGAAATCCCTTACCTTTTTTAAACCGCACAACCAAGAATTCCAACTGTCGCATAAAGCCTCAGGGATTTTTTCATCCCACTCCAAACCACACTTCCACAGCCTCTGCATAAAAATTTTTCCGCCGATTGTGAAATCAGATATGAACCCGAAGGGATCATATACGGACATTATAGGACTTAGTGCTTCACGTTTCGAAGGTGTCCTTTTATTTTCCAATATATCACACGTAACCCGCTTAAATTGAAGATCGAATACGAATTTGTCAGTTGCCGGCGACCACTGCATGCCCAATATTTTCTCTGTTTTATCAGCTGATATGTTTACGTTTGTGATGGTAGGGTTGCCAAACTGTTTGTTAATTTCGTCAGAATTAGAAATTATTTTGTGCATAGTAAATCCCGCGTTGTGATGAATTTTAATAACATCATGCACAACCCTCATTGTTTCGTCCTCGGAACCAAAGCAATCCACATAATCGTCGACATAGTGGCGTTGAATTATGGCTTCCACTGCTCGCGGCATTTCATTTCGAAATTTCTCTGCGTTAAAATTTTTAATGTATTGGGCTATTGTTGGCGAACATGTCGCTCCAAATATTGCTCGTGTCATCACGTATTGCTTAACGGGCTCATTACGGTTTTCGCGATACAAAAAACGCTGGAAATTTTGATCTTCTTTACGAATCGCTATCTGCAAAAACATTTCTCTTATGTCCCCACAAACAGCAATGGGTTGTTCTCTAAATTTAAACAACACACTCATTAATGATTGATTTAAATCTGGTCCAGGTAACAGTCGATCGTTTAGTGAGACACCCTTTACCTTGGAAGCAGCGTCAAAAACTAAGCGCAGACTTTCTTTGCTGGGATTGAACACCGCAAAATGTGGGAGAAAAAATACATTGGGAGATGCTATATTTTCTTCGTCGGGAGAAACTAGCCGGGCATATCCTTGTTTTATGAGATGATTCATTTTATCTCTGTACTCCCCTTCAAACTTGGAATTACGATAAAATTTGTTTTCGACCTGCTGGAGGCGTCTCAATGCGGAACCATGGCTGTCCGGAAATATTTTCATTTCATCACTTTTCCATAAAAGGCCACATTCATACCTTCCGTCACGATATTTTGTGGTCGATTTGAGAATATTAAGAGCCTTTTCTTCCGATTTTGCCACAACAGGTTTTGCATCCAGTTTTACTAAAATGGACTCGACTTCAAAATATTGGTTCATCATTTGTTCCATGCGAATATTTTCGTCATGGCGTTTTGCCACAAAAACACGTTTTACTACATCCTCATTCTCCTCACCAGTCGGTCCATATATTACCCATCCAAGTCTTGTTCTTACCGCTATGGGACCTTCTCTGTCCGGACATCTGGGTACCTCAACTGGTACCGTCAAAAAGGCGTGAGTTAAACTTAATATCATTTTCGGCTTCGCTTTGTAATAATCTTCAAGTGGCAATTTAGCTAGATGATGATTCGATTTTATATTCTTTATGGAAAACGATTGCGATGGCAGCTCCAAATTCTCGACCAAATAGATTTTTGACATCTCATATTTCTCACTCCCATCTTCAATGCCACTTATTTGCATTTTAACAGTCTCCGTTCTTTGATTGCTGCTATATCCGTTCAGCCATTGCAATTTCAAATTTTCCCTTTTTCCCTCCAGACCAATTTGCTTACCGATATCCCACTCGAGCATTGTGGCATCAGCTCCGTCATCTATGAATGCATAGGTGGTTATACATTGTTTGGGACCATAAATTTTTACAGGAATTATTTGAAATAAGATTTCTCTCTTTTGAGTACCTGCATGCAAATTTACCACTTCCCGTGTACTTTCATTTTCAGCCGGAATGGCAACACTACTGCTTTGTTTATTTTCTTGATCATCAGAGTGTAAAGGTGGGTACTATGTTTGTTGGCACGAAAAAAACTTCACTTAACCATTCTTTCGCGTTGAAAAATGAGAGTGTTGACAATACATTTCGAACGAAGAAAACAGCTATTTTGGAGCTATTCCGCGTTTATTTCTCCGCAATTTAATTGACAACATCGCCAAATGTCATACTATTTTTACTTATACATACGCAGCAGCTGATTGTTTACATACACGCATTAATGATAATTGTTTTGAAAAGTGTTTTTCTACCAGTATTTGGATTGTTTTGCAAAAAAATCTCATACAGCACTGGACACTAATAATTGTTAAGAATAAAGCTCCAGCCGCTCTACTCCTGGTGTCTTACCACATTCTGCAACAGCTTTTACAACTTGTGGTACATTGTCTTCTTCAGCTTTTCCAAATGGATACCGTCAATTTGTAACGCACATCAAAAAAACATATAATTCCGGTGTTATGCTAACTTTTACATCATGCGCAGCAATGGACTCATTCATCAACAAACTTAATTCGTTGGTGTCCACAATATCTACACAATCGCATTGCAATACCATGCTGTTGCCGCCTCACTAGCAATTTCAAATCCAGTGGTCACCACCACGGTTCCCACAAAGGATAATAACGCCATTTCATTTGCCAATGTTGTTACATCGGGGGGAACAACCAACTTAAGCCCATAACTCAAGTTCAAGGGTAGTTCCTAAGCCAAAGTCACTGTTCCCGACTTATATTTCGTCACAAAGGGATGTTAGTGTTCTATACCAGACTCTTCGTTGACTGAAATTAATACATTGAGAAGCAATTGGCTGGTTTACTGAAGGATGTTATACTCTCCCAATGTATAAGTTCCAATAACTATTTCAGTCACGTTATGAAATTCAACCAGTGTTTTGAATTGATAAAATGCAAGAATGCCGCTAACTGAAATTTAAAAGCCACAACGAAATTAAATCGTTTCATTCCAGCCTATCGCAATCATTTTGGACAAATGATGAATACAAGAAAATTATTTTGCTATTTAAATAAAAATTATTTAATTATTTGCTATAAACATTTATTTTGGATATAACTTTGTTCAGAAAAATTTACTAATTTTTTATTAAAAAGTATAAAACGTATAAGACCACCCAATTACTTATACCCCGGTATATAAAAATAAAACAAGTTCGATTATAATTTTATTATGATTTTTTATTAATTTGTACATTTATACACTAATTAAAGACCCTAGAACACAATGTTTTCTTTTCTGGATTATCAGCTTTCTTTCATTAATATTGTTATATTTAAAAATTTTTAATTATCATTTCTCATATTTAGCTTTCATGTTGTTTCCATTAAAAATTAAAATTGCATTAACATTTCTTTTGTTCAGTTCTCATTCATTTACGCCTCTTACACACAAAAAACGAGCTCGCTTAACAAATAGAAAAGGGAGCAATTACGAGGAGCGGTAAAATAATAAAAAAAAATACAATTCATTTCTTTGTAAAAAATGGGTGTTGAATGTAGAAGCACTGGGTTTACAGAGATAAGACGAAATCGTTTTTAAGCATATTTTAAAAAAGAAATCTTCATCGATTACATCTGCAGTATTATGACAATTAGCTTCTTCTACTTCTTCGTGTTCTGTGCAAACATTATGTTGCATAACATTAGTCAATTCTAAATTAGCAGGGGATGATGATAAATGGTGGACTGGTTGTATCTCTACAATATGACGCTGATGGAATGCTATTGTTGCTGATGGCTGAAGCGATGATGGTACTGTTGTAATAGGCGGAGTTTCCAACGGGCACCGGTCGCCGATTGGAAACTCCTAGAAGACATTCCTTAGGGGTAAAATTTCACCCGGCCACTTCTTCGTCAGCAAAATCCAATTTAACAACATCACCTGGTAAACATTCCTCCACATCAACTTCATTCTCTGCCGTATTTATACGGTTCAATGTCATTGTAATATCCGACCAGACTTAAGTCCCACGGTAGCTCCTGCTAAAGCCATTGTAGTGGTGGGAACAACAACATTCGATCCAGCTGCTGGTGATACTATTGTGGATGATTGTGAAACCACCATTGCATTAGTATTGCATTTGTATTACTAACGGCAGCAACAGTCGATATTGCATTTGAAGAATTAGTAATAGTGGCTAATGTTGGAGTAGTATTTGCTGCCACCCCAATGGGACCACTCACTACTTGGGCGGCCGTTGTATTTGGTTGTTGCAATACAATATTTGCGGTCACAGCCACTGTGGTCGTGGCAGGTGTTGAGGGTGCTACGTTGGAGTTGTTCACTGTAGCTGATGTAGTGGCTGCAATTGTGGGTGTCAGGGATGTGAGGGCAGATGCTACTGTGGCAGAAACGGCTACAGAACCAGATGTTGTTATATATGTTATATACATATAGCACTCCGTTATTTTTATTTCGTCAATCTAATTGCATTTTTAAATAACAACGCGAACCACTTTATGTATTCTAATTTAACACAAATCATTTGAATAAATCAATTATTTCTTAATTCACATTACAAATGGCGCCATGTTTTGAAACTAACTAATCTCAACATATGGAAGGATTTAAAGCCGACCTAATTAGGGACTATGCACTTTATGTCAGTTTTTCAACTCGAAAAAACAAAGTACCACAAATGAAAAAATATTTCGGTAGTTTTTCGCATTTTTGGTTTTGTATGGGATTTCGCTTCGGAAACCGAACATAGTACCTACCTTAATAGCGAATTATGATATTTATCACAACCATTAACGCCGCATCTTTGTTTTTTAAAACATTTACCAACCTGATGTTGTCCTTTTAAACATGAAAAACATAAGTGGAGTCCACGAACTTTTTTCCATCTCTCATCTACTGTAACGTTTTTAAATGCTGGACAGTCGGTAAGTTGTTGGCATGTATCTGAGCAGACCATGCACTTTCGTACAAAGGTTGTTGTTAATGCATATTTACCCTTCGACTTTTTCATGGATTGTGACGACGCCGGCAGGCCGTCTGAAACTATGTTGGCAATTTGTCGTATTCCATCAAGCCATTCAGAAAAATGTTTCAAATTGGGAGGCTCCTTCAGGGTGATGCATTTTTCAACCCATTGCATCTGCTTAGTCGGTGGTAGCTTGGAAACCAACTCACTGAGCAACGTGGGATTATTCAAGTGATGTACGCCACCAGCTGTTTCCAAAAACCGTACCATATTTGTAACCTTTGTAGCGAATTGCACCAATAAATCCAAATTTCCTTCTGGGACGTACGGAAGCGAATTAATTTTATTCAGTTGACTTCTTATTAGCTGCTCAGGGCGACCGAATGTCTCACCTAAAATTTTTATTATTGCTGGAACGTTTGCAGAACTTGACAACAATGCTTCTACAGTTTCCTTTGCGCTGCCGTGAAGAGCCTCGCGAATGCGAATTATGTTCTGCAAAGGGCTGTAGTCGAACTCGTCAGTAGTTTCCTGAAATTCTTCTTTAAAGGCCGGCCACTCCTCTGGCAATCCACTGAATTTAGGAAGTGGGTATATTTTTTTTGCTTTAGCGAAAGTGGAACTCTGGCTATAGGCCGGTACTCTGTTCGGTTTTCGCGTTGAAACTCCATACAAAACCAAAAAATGCGAAAAATTTGCGAAATTTTTTCCATTTGTGATACTTTGTTTTTTCGTGTTGAAAAACTGACGTTTATAGCACGGCGCCATTTGCAATGTGAATTAAGAAATAATTTATTTATTAAAAACTATTTGTGCGGGTTTATAAATCAAACACGGGCCATATTTTTGTTCCGAAACTATACAAAGGGTCAAAGGAATAGCAGATAAATTGCCCAAGGAAAAATAAAATGTTATTTTGTAAAAACAAGCAACACCACCAACTTAATCCAATATCGCTCCCTGTAAAATAGCGCTCCAAGCTACCTAAAAAAACGCCGCTTTCTATGTGCGAAATAATGGTTTCCATAAAAATTTTTCGCAAGAATGAACATAGTACCGGCCTTATGGGAAGAAATATTAGTAAGGGACTCACCATTATTCTGGTTCACATCCGACATAACCTCATTAGTTGCAACCGTATCATTAGTAGTGGCATTCACTAGTTCATTGCGTTCTACACGTTGTGACACCAATCTTAATTCCTGTTTCAAAGCTTGAATGTTGGCTATATTTTCTTCTTTCTGAGCTGTGATTAAATTCTGTAAATTTTTATTCACCGCACCCAGCTGCTGCATCATTTCCCTTTGCAATTCAGCAACTATGCGACACACATCAGGCTGGGAAGATTGCTGTGTCTTACTTCCACTCGCCGGAGTAGGAAGCGGTGCAGGTGAGCTACGCTGTGGTGTAATTGCGTGCGATGGGGCAATAGAAGACGATGTTGCACTTGCGGACGTCGACGCACCGCTTGGGTTAACTTTACCTTGGAACTCCATTTCTACAAATCGTTTTGGTGGCACACCTTTGTTAGATCGTTTGCCTGTCCTTGGTGACTGTGACATGTATTTGTGCAGGCAAAAAATGAATTAGCTTCGCACAAATCAACTACCTCAATCTTCAAAACTTGCTCGATTGACAATTAAGTTGCAATCTAAAGACGTCACGAACAATGAAGACAGTACCAGACAAATTTTTATTGTTAAATCGCCAATTAATCCAAAATAGAATAAAGATGTCGTCCTCAAAATGAATTAAAGAACTCCGTCGTATTGAATGATTTGAGTAATTTATTCTCTACAAAAAATATTGATCACTTATTTGATATATTACAAGTACTTTTTAGATCCTTACATTTTGTTGGACATCTTACATCTAGGACGACAGAAACCAAACTAATACCAACATTTACAAAACAATTTATATATTGAGCGAAAAGGTCAATTGTAAATACATCTTAAATGTTGTCACCACTTACATAAAACAATTTAAAGATAAAAAGAAATAAATAGGAGTAAAAGAAGGATACGAAACAGCTGATTAGCGATGACACTGATCTGCTTTGCCTACAGTGGGTGAGTGGCTCATATTTGTATGATTTGACCATTCAATTGCTTATAACTTTGTCATTTTTCGGCCGTTTTTCTTATAGTTGGTCTTATTACTTACGTTAGAGTATCACCTATATGACCATGAAGATGGTCGGTATTTATACTTTTCTGGCGGAAAAGGTTCATTGTAAAATACGATTTTTTTTTAAATTTGACTTTTACGCATCGATATTTTGATATTTGGACCACTTATCAGTGATAAGTTATATAGGGATGCCAGACGTGCTCTTTTAAAGAGCACATGTGCTCTTTTTTACAAAATGTGCTCTTAAAACAAGGCCAAAAGAGCACGCAAAAGTGCTCTATTTTTAGTTAAGTACTCTTTTTGTGCTCTTTGTATGCTGCTGTTCTAAATGTAAACAAACTTCTTTCAATGACATTTTCACAAAAACACCAAACAAATTACTTACAAAGTATTGTAAGAAAATTAGCTTGAGTTGAAAGTGGTTCATTTTATGTATATGTTATGAACCTTTTTTATGTTTAAATGAATTATTATTATTTATTTTATTTGAATATAAGAATATAAACTGAATGTGCTCTTTTTGCCTCTTCAAAATGTGGCATCCCTACTTATCACAGATCCAATTATACACGATTATTCGTCATCCTAATACCTTTCATTTAAGTACGAACAATATAATCGGAGATATAATTTGTTTAGTGAAAAAAGAGCGAAAAACTAAAAATAACGGAATATCTCAAAAACTGTTCCATAAAAAAAATTGTAAATATTTTTTTTCGAATTCAGCAGATCAAAATACATATGAAAAGTCGACTCTCATCAAGTGTACATTTTCAGTGTAAACTAGTGTTTTTAGCTGCCCTTTTAGATAAATTTAGGACGACGCAAATAAGAGCTCTTTCAAACTGTTAGACAAAGTGCATTTTAAGATAGTTGTAAAAGAATCATTGTGGTCAAGTAAAACACGATTGTTTAGTTGTTTATTAATTTGATTAAACATTTATAAATTCTTACAAATATAATTTTTACACGACTATCACATCACTTTTAACATAAATTTTTGCATTAATAAAAGAATGATGTTGAGTTACAAGTAGCAAGTTACATGTTGCAGCGTCTATCAGCCAGTGTTTTTATTCTCGATGGAGGCAGTGTGTCTGGAAAAATATCTGAAATACTATGACTTTATACCATTTGGAAAGTCAAAAACTGTTCACCAATATACCTTTCACAATTTTAAGCGAAATAACTATGTTTTCAGCATTCATTATCGTTTTTATTTAAATAAATTATAATAAACTAGTTGCGCTTGGTGTTTCATAAAATATAAAATGGCTCTTGTAACAATAGTGAAGGCAAAATACTTTCATGTACATTTCATACTTTTTGATACGCTTCCCCCATCACAGTTGGCGATTGTTGTAGTGTCACTTACGAGTCTGTGGTAGCGATGAGGATGAAATGGAACGTTAAAATGCTGGCAGGATCATAATAGCACAAATATTTGCTAAAACAGCGGTTTTTGTTTGCTGAAAAAGGGACATCAGTAACATGCAGTTGTTTCAGCCAACATTCGAATTCAATTTAATTCACACTTTTAATAAATGTAGAAGTTATAGTATTAAATGATTTACGTGTTTTACTTCAAAATATTTAAAAAAAATGACAAATTTTGTTGCTGGCACAACAAACATTTGTAGTTGTTATAGCAGTAAAAATGTAAGCTATTTCAAATAACGCGGTTTGCTATTTCAGCAGCGATGTTTGTCAAAAACTTTTAGCAAACACGTTTGCTAATTCAGTAGCGTTTGTTTGCTATTTTAGCTGTAAAAAATGATTGCTATTTCAACTAGCGAATGTTTGCTGAAAATACTACATCATACTGCTGCCCTTTTTCAGCAAACAAAATCTGCTGTTTAGCAAACATTTCTGCTGTTCTGAATAACAATTTTTTTTGGGTGTAGTACTCACCTTTAGTGCAATAATTCCAACTTAATACTGGCCTTAAAGGTGGGTATTAAGTTCGAGTTTAGCCGCTAAAATCGTCATTTTTTTACAATTAATTTTGTTTAATAATCCACTTTAAGGAATACAAACTTTGTGAAAATTTGCTTTGGTCTATTCCCCATCAAGTTATATTAAAATTTGCAACAAGTATGTATAATTTTATATCTTTTTTTACTGATTTAGTTTTCACTTTAGCGGCTAAACTCGAACTTAGTACTCACCTTAAAGGTGGGTATTAAGTCCGAGTTTAAGGTGAGTACTAAGTTCGAGTTTAAGGTGAGTATTAAGTTCTTGGTTAAGGTGGGTATTAAGTTCGAGTTTAAGGTGAGTATTAAGTTCGAGTTTAGCCGCTAAAATCGCCATTTTTTCACGATTACTTTTCTCTAATAATACTTTTTAAGGAATACAAACTTTTTGAAAACTTTTTTCACTAAAGTGAAAACTAAAACAGTAAAAAAAGGCCTAAAATTATACATATTTGTTGCAGATTTTATTATAACTTGTTGGGGAATAGCCCAAAGCAAGTTTTCACAAAGTTTGTATTCCTTAAAAAGTATTATTAGAGAAAAGTAATCGTGAAAAAATGGCGATTTTAGCGGCTAAACTCGAACTTAATACTCACCTTTAGCCTCTAAAAACATGATTTTTTCACGATTACTTTTCTTTAATAATCCATTTTAAGGAATACAAACTTTGTGAAAATTTGCTTTGGGCTTTTCCCCATCAAGTTATAATAAAATTTGCAACAAATATGTATAATTTCATGCATTTTTCTTACTGATTTAGTTTTTACAGTAGCGATATTAGCGGCTAAACTCGAACTTAATACTCACCTTTAGCCGCTAAAATCAAAAATAAATCTATTATAGCAGAGTAACATTATAACTTTTTTTGGTAAATTTTAATATAACTTGTTGGGAAAATGTCCAAAGCAACACTTGAAAAAGTTTATTTTCTTTGAAATGAAATGATCACTTTATTTATTTATTTCATAAAGAGTCAAGTCGCTAGACCATATATGACCCAAAAACTACACTATTCTTTGAATAATTGACTTAATTTATAACATTAATTAGAATAAAAAATATAATAAAAAGAATCACCGGCTACTCTATAGTCTCGATTAATTGATATTACAAACAAATTTACTAAAATAATGACAATAATAACTATTCAACATTGCCTAGCTTATAGTCTAGAAATGAGAATATAGGATTAAATGTTTATAAATTTGTGTAAATTAGCATAACATTAATAATAAAAAAATAATAATAATAAATAAATAATAAGAAAAACTAATACTGAGAAATTACAAAAATGTATAATACAGAAAAAAACTAAAGAATTATAGAATTATATCTACTTCATATTAGAGTTCATCATTACCTATTAGTTAAAGTAGGCATGAGAACCAGTTCATATTTTAGTTCATTTATTAATATTTTTTTTTAGTGAAAAAATAACGATTTTAGCGGCTAAAGGTGAGTATTAAGTTCGAGTTTAGCCACTAAAATCGTCATTTTTTCACTAAAGTGAAAACTAAATCAGTAAAAAAAATGCATACAATTATACACATTTTTGCAGATTTCATAATAACTTGAAGGGGAATAGCCCAAAGCAAATTTTCACAAAGTTTATATTCCTTAAAATGGATTATTAAAGAAAAGTAATCGTGAAAAAATGACGATTTTAGCGGCTAAACTCGAACTTAATACCCACCTTAAACTCGAACATAGTACTCACCTTAAAGGTGAGTACTATGTCCGGCTTTTTCACCAAACCACTAAATTAAAAGTACACATATATTTATGAAGACTATTATATTTTGATCGAGTCTTGCCAAATAATGGATGGAAAAGATCCAAGGAATTGTTTGCAAATAATTTTATATTTCTAAATTAATTAATTAAAAAAAGTAACCGTGAAAACAAGTTGGTTTTCAGCTTGAAAAGTGAACATAGTACTCAGATTTAAGGTGGATATTAAATTCGAGTTTAGCCGCTAAAATCGTGAAAATTTGCTTTGCGCTATTCCCCATCAAGTTATAATAAAATTTGCAACAAATATGTATAATCGTATGCCTTTTTTACTGATTTAGTTTTCACTTTAGCGGCTAAACTCGAACTTAGTACTCACCTTTAGCCGCTAAAATCGACAGTTTTTGACGACTACTTTTCTCTAATAATCCTTTATAAAGAATATAAACTTCGTGCAAAATTTGCTTTGGGGTATTTTTATAAATAAAATAATAATAATAAAATTGACATCAAAGAGGAATAAATTTATACTGATTTTACCGACTTATTTTCGATTTAAGGGCTAAACTAGAACTTAATACCCACCTTATTAGTAAAAATCATAAGAAACTAGACATGTGTTGTAATTTCAATATTTATTTCATGACGACTTTACAGCCCAGCGGTATAACCATCGCGTATGTCGATGGAAAAAACTTCCCCAAGATTCGACTACATTTCGTCTTTGATCTTTCACAGACATACTTACATTGTTGTTCTTCCACTCAGTCAACAACTCAGACACTTTATTTTCTAATGATTTGATACTGTTAACTACATTGTCATCTAAAGATCTCTGCGCGTAAAGAATTTTTTGGTGTTGCGAGTGCATAAAAATTGAATATACTAGTGCAATGAATGAACTTGCAACCGTTCCAATAATGCTAATGACTTTTATAAAGTTGGTATGCAATTTTTCCTTTTCGTACGAATCATTAATGGCTGTTGAAAATTCCGTAAACAATATTTGCTCCTTCTTGTCAGCTTCTTTATATTGGTCGGAGAAATATTTTTCTGATTCACATAACTGAAAAAGAAAGGAAAATTGCTGTTTCTTAGCTAAATTATCAGAGAATTGAGCTAAAATGGGAATGGAAAACTGTAAATATATTTGTATAAATTAGTAAATACGAACTTTTAATTAACATTCTATTCTATCCATTATCCTGTGCTTTTTAAATAGCCCAAGTTTTTTTTATATACCTAAGAAATTTATTAGCAGACACAGCAGAAAAATCTGCAAAAGTACCACTATGTGGACAGGGTAACAACTACGTGCAACTGTTTTACAAAAAAAAAAAACTATCCTGCACTCATAGAAAAAAGTCTGTTGTTAATAGCAAACGCTGTCTGCTGTTTTTCAGCTGTTGTTTTAGCAGATTTTTTGCTAAAACAGCAAACAATCTGTTATTTTGGAACAGCAGACATACTGCAGAAAAGTAAGTAGTTTGCTGAAATTTTCTGCTGATCCGAATAAAATTATAGTCTCTCCCATGGCCATAAGCGTAGGAAGGCCTCTGGGGAGGGGGCTTAGACCCCCCCAGAAAAATTTTAGCCCCCCCCAGAATTTGAAACTCTATTTATGATTTTCCATTTTTCAATAAATGTCAATAGTTTTTTTTTAATTTTTATAAAAATTAAACAAGTATATACAATCGCACAAATTTCAGCTAAGGACTTTCATGAACAATCGAATTACTTGGGTTGTGGTAGCAGTTGCCGATGGCAATGTTTGAAGTCAGATATTTATGAAATAAAGCTGTGGTTGAACTTATGGTTGATTTAGTTTAGTCAATTTAATTAAAAAAATAGTAATTGATATTAAAACTATTCTTTCAAAAAATAAGATATTAATAATGCTGCAAAAAAGCGTTGCCAAAAAAGTAGTGAAAATGTTCTTTTTTGGTCTAGAAGTGGTGCAAAATTGGCGGAGAATCAATGAATGTAATATGAGCTTGTCATAGGACAAATGTCCACCGTTTCAACAGCCGTTGCAATGAATTTGCATCACTTCTTAAGGTGAGAACCGAATTCAGTGTTTTGAATTTGAATTAAAAAATGTTTTCCCAAATAAATAATTTTTATATTGTTTTTATGATTTTTAATGCATTCTGACGCTTGTTTGAAACGTTTTTCCTGGAATAATTTCCAAAATTATCGATTTTTCTATAATGGATTTAGCAGTTTTGTGGCAAAATTTGAATAATTTGTACCAATTTATTTATTCTTACTCTTTTTTTAAACTATTTGAATAAAAAGAAAACAAAAAATTACACATTAAAATATGAAAAAAATAAGTAAAAAAACTTCCTGTGTAGTTAAAATAATTGAGGACATTTTTAGAAGTACTTTTAAAGTTGTTCCTTTAGAACAACTCACAATTTTTTTGCTGGGAAAAGTGTGGAACTACTTTTAGTTGCTTTATTATAAATTGTTTGTCAAGTTATTTTGATGTCTAATTTTTTATTTAATTTTATGAAATAAAACATTAATTGAACCTATAAGTTCAGTCTATAAATTTTAGCTAGGGGGGCTATAGCCCCCCCTAGGAAAATTGTCTAGCTACGCTAATGCCCATGGCTGAATAAGGAGGTTGAATCACGATAACAAAAACAACAAATTTCAATATGTTGTTTACAATTTTAAGAAGTCAAAATCAGCTGATAAAAGAATCGTATGGCATTGGTAAAAGTGGCAATTATTTATTCTTTCAATTGTCCTAAAAAAATAATTAAAATCCAGAGAAAAATAAAGGTTCAAATTTAATTGTGAAGTGGATAATTCAAAATAAGACTATAATACCCACCAAAGTTAATAATGGAAGTCAGTCAAATGGATCTTCGCCATATATTAACAAAAACAGTTTATGATGCAGTTTAAAAACTGATGTGCGTGGTATTTTGGGTTTGGAATATGTTATCAAGATACTCAAGTCATCTTTGAACAATTCTCCAGCTATGAATGCGCGAGTTTGTTTGAGATGCATTTGCTATGCAGTGTCATTTTGAGAGCTGCAATCACCATGAACATATGATTTTGACATCTTAAAATTTTGTCGAAATAAAAAAATTGTAATCATATGGGCCCATGATTTAACCTTCTTGTTCAGCCATGTTCTCTCCAGTCAAATGGACAATAGTAAACTGGTACACATTATAAAACTTCAAACGTTAAAAACAATTAGTATTTTTTTGATTATGCAATAACATTTGTGAACAAACAACACTTTTTAGTAATTTACATTTTAAGGTGGGTTCGAGTTTAGCCGCTATTTCTTCACGATTATTTTTCTCTAGTTACTGGATTGCATTCGCGTACTTTTCAGCAATTTTAAGCAAAGAGAGTAAAATGCACATTTACTCTTTTGCTAGTTTTTATTGGATAATTATCGCTAGAAAAGTACGCGAACAGACCCAATGTTGGTTTTGACAAATGTCAACGTCGATATGTCAAACGCCAACGCCGTCAAAGCATCACTTTTAAACGAAAACACGAGACAAGCCGGGAAAATAGAAAAATTATTTTGTGTTGTTTGGTAAGTTTTGAATTGTATAATATTGTATTCCTTTGAAAGACCTTTTGTTTTTATAATTTTTAGATTGGAAAATTGCATACAAACGGTTATGGATTCAATCCTAGTTTCGACTAAACATAAAGTTTTGCAACGGTGGATTACTCCCACTGGAATGTTGGTGACATTTCTGAGTGTTTCAAACCTACTCTAAATTTTTCATCGCAATGGGAAATGGTGTTCAGGCTCGGCTATTAAAAGGAGATTCCTTGTCTTTGAGCTTCCTCACTCAGTGACAAGAGAGAAGTTCAACACTGCTGTATCATAAGGGACTGAATAGTCAAAGTGGGCCTAAAATAACGGGCTGCCACTATAGCTAACCTAAACTGTACCCGAATGTTTCACAATTGGCACCTTAAATGTGAGTATTAAAACCAGGACAACATTACAACCTTGCTATTTTACTAAATACGACCTTAAGAGAATAATGTATGCTTTTAGTTTTAACCATTTTAATTTTTGCTAAAAGTACCTATTTGAACTTTGATGACGTCGTTCAATACAATACCTATAAATAAAAACAGTTTACAAAATAAAATTTTTGTCAAGTATATTTGATGTGAGGTGATTTTTTTATGTATTTTTATCTCCTGAATTCGAATATAGAAGTTAAATTTTTATATTCAACACGTTTTGAGATATACTTACATTTTTAGTTTTTTACTAGACGCGAGAAATGTCCGCTTATATCGTTGAATCTGTGAAAAGTTAAGTGGTTCTAAATATATCGATAAAAATTGAGCACTTTTCATCATGTTTTACAGTGATTCTGTGCCGGTGGAAAAGTGAAATAACATCCGGTTTTTCTTTATGCTCGTAAAAGTGATACTTTAACGTAAGAATAATCCACACATCCACATTTGTTCGACATAATCGTACATTTTTAACTCGAGAAATGATTTTTCTAATGAAAAAGGACAAAAATATATATAAGTATATCTCAAAAACTTTTTCATTAAAAAATTTTTAACCTTAATTTTCGAATTCACTTGATGAAAATACATAAAAAGCAACCTCTAATCAAATGTAAATTGTAGTGTAAACTAGTGTAGTTACTAATTGCTTTTTCCAACTTCTTTTCATTACAGATTGTTATGTTTTATCCGCGTGTATAAGGCCAAAGAAGAAAAATAAACGTAAATAAATCTTGTACAACACTTCAACTCAACTTCCAATACTTCGATGGAATTCAATTTATTTCACACATTTAATAAATGTAGAAGTTATTGTGTTAAATGATTTACGGGTTTCATTTCACCATATCCTTAAAAACGACAGTAAAAATGCTAGCTATTTCAACTAACGCAGTATGCTATTTCAGCAGCGATGTTTGTCAAAAATTTTTGCTAATTCAGCAGCATTTGTTTGCTATTTTAGCTGTAAAAAATGTTTGCTGTTTCAACTAACGAATGTTTGCTGAAACAACTACATGCTATTGCTGTCCCTTTTTCAGCAAACAAAATCTGCTGTTTTAGCAAACATTTTTGCTATTATGAGTAACAAAATTTTTTGGGTGTGCAAACATTTCCAAAATGATTGTGGAAGAACGAATCAAGGAGTCTTGAGATTGAAAGCAATCTCAATGTATCTACCGTTGGGATAATTATGTTGTCGTTTTGAGAGTAACGCTGCACTAAAGAATATATTTTAGGCAAAATGTATTATCCGAGAATATTGAATGAATCTACATATTCCAGTTTTCTTAATTTTTGGGATATGCAATTTAGCGGGATGTGGAGCTAATTTGAAACCAATGTAGCGATGATCTATAAGACTATGTTAGTTTAAAACTGTTCAATCGGTACCTTATCTAAACATTAAACATTTTCTCACTCACGTCTATTTCCCTCCGTGCCAAATCCAAATAGGTTTCCTTTGCACGATTTATTTTCATATCTTTGTAAATGTGGGTTAGATCATTTCGTATGACGTCCAGACGTCGCATCAACTCCCGTTTCTCTTCGCCCGCTGCAAGAAGTTGTGACTGGAAGAAAAAATTGAGCAATGAGGATGCAGAAGACGGTTAAGGTCAGTACTATGTTCGCTTTTCGCGTTGAAATATTCGCGGTTACTTTATTAAAACAGTTCAATGTAAAGCAGATAAATTAACTCAATTGGTGCGCAGTTTCTTGTTAATCGAGATTTTGGGAAGACTTTACAGGAATATGTTCGTTTTCATTTATAATTTTGATTATTTCAGTAAAAGTAATCGCGAAAATATAGTGATTTTCAACTCGAAAATATAGTACCCACATTTAAGACCGGTACTATGTTTCCTTTTCGCGTTGAAATTTTGGCGGTTACTTTATTAAAATAGCTTAATTCAAAGCAGAAAATTGAGTTCGATTTCGTCAAGATTTAACAAGAATATGCCCTTCCAGCATTTCAAAGATCCATTTCATCCTCATCGCTACCACAGACTCGTAAGTGACACTGCAACAATCGCCAACTGTGATGGGGGAAGCGTATGAAAAAGTATGAAATGTACATGAAAGTATTTTGCCTTCACTATTGTTACAAGAGCCATTTTATATTTTGTGATTGTTTTTCAGATATTTTACAGACACGCTGCCTCCATCGGGAATAAAAACACTGGCTGATAGACGCTGCAACCTGTAACTTACCACTTGTAAATCAACATCATTCTATCGTTAATGAAAAAAAAAAATATGTTAAATGTGATGTGATAGTCGTATAAATGTTATATTTACGAGAATTTATAAATGTTTAATAAAATTAATAAACATCTAAACAATCGTGTTTTACTTGACCACAATGATTCTTTTACAACTATCTTAAAATGCACTTTGTCTGATTGTTTGAAGGGGCTCTTATTGGCGTCCTTCTAAATGTATCTAGAAGGGCACCTAATAATTACACTCATGCGATATTTTTTGGAGTAACTTGGCGTGGTACAACTTCTCAATATTGACGGCGCTTTTCCGAGGAGTTTTGGATATCGTATACGACTGTTTTCGACCTAGTGGGGATTCTCAGAAGCGCCCCAAATTCAAAAAATGTTGGCAGGGAAAACTGCGCATCAATTTAATTAATTTATCTGCTATATATTGAACTGTTTTATTAAACCACGAACATTTCAACGCGAAAAGCGAACATAGTACTTACTTTAAAACACAAACCTTTATATCCATTACGTGCGCTTGAGAAATACGCACATCTTCCATATATGTTGTCTTTTCTACATAGCATACTAATCTCTGGATTAGCGTTCCAGCATGAAAATATTTGTACTTTGAATTACGCGTGCTTGTACGAGTTGAACAACAAATTGTATGCGAGCTAGAAAAATTTGCACCTATCCGGATCATAGTAGGATATGCGATATGAAACGGCACTTTAACCTTTCTTATTACTGTGTTTGTGAAGAATCTAAAGGCTGGTTATGCATTCAAAAACGGCTCGTAAGCGTATCGTAGCGTGTCATCTATTTGTTTTGATACACACAAACACAACCCATACAAACGATTACCCAACGTTAGGAAAACGTAAAAGTTTCGTAAATAAAAAACAAACAAAAAATACGTCTTGTTTTCGTATCAGATGATCAAAACACAAGCGATTGAAAGAAGAAAAATCCTAATGGCGTGAAAATATATTTCATTAAAAATGTACTATTGCGTTGTTTTCGTTTGAAATGGACGATGAGATATTAATATTAGGGCTGCTTTCTTTTAGCACTGGATGGATGTCCTAATCATTTACTTGCGTGAAGATACCGACGTAGGTAACTTTTTAAATTACAACAAACAACGAAATTACAGGGTGACACAGAGTTGCAAAACCATATAAAATGCTAATATTACGGAATTTATCAACTGTGGAGGCGGGAGCCACCGTGGTGCAATGGTTAGCATGCCCGCCTTGCATACACAAGGTCGTGGGTTCGATTCCTGCTTCGACCGAACACCAAAAAGTTTTTCAGCGGTGGATTATCCCACCTCAGTAATGCTGGTGACATTTCTGAGGGTTTCAAAGCTTCTCTAAGTGGTTTCACTGCAATGTGGAACGCCGTTCGGACTCGGCTATAAAAAGGAGGTCCCTTGTCATTGAGCTTAACATGGAATCGGGCAGCACTCAGTGATAAGAGAGAAGTTCACCAAATGTGGTATCACAATGGACTGAATAGTCTAAGTGTGCCTGATACATCGGGCTGCCACCTAACCTAACCTAACCTAACTGTGGAGGCCATAAAAAGTTTGGAATAACAAAATATGACCACAAATTTAGTAAATATATTGAATGAAGATATTTTTAAATGATTTTTGCTTAGATATGGACGCGTTATTTTAATTTATTATTATTTATATTTATTTTATTTATTTATTTATCCTGCACAGCAATTTTGGTTAAAAAGTATTTCCTCTTATTGATTTAGTGAAAAGCTACGTTAGGTTCAAATATATAAAGAAAAGCAAAAACTCTTAAAATACAATTAAAGAATTAAGAGAAAATATTATAATTTAAAAGGAAACAAAAGATAAAAATAATTATGTGAAGTATTAATTTAAGGCCGGTATGCACCTCTAGCGAAAAATTTCATTCCCATAAGAAATGCATTGCTATTTATGCTAACGAAATTTTCGGTAGCGTTCAATTTCGTAAGCTGGTACGCACCTCTAATGAAAATAACAGGGTTGTCAAAAGCATATTTTGGCAGCAAACATTTAATTTATTACAATCATTGTGTGCGTAAAAGTTTTAAAAGGTCTGTAAATAATAAACAATTTATTTGAGGAATATTTGGAACATATATTAACAATTTTTAAAAACGATTATCTGGTTTAAAATTTGTGTACACAGCCCTGCTTTTTTGTTGTAGACTTAAATAAATTTTTGCTACCGAAAATTTCGCGAGAGGTGCATACCGGCCTTTAAGGCAAAAAGAAAATATGTAGCATATGCTGTTAATATTGGTTTGATAATAGATTTGAATAATGATTTCTCTTGATAACATGGTTTTGAATTTGACGTCGCCACGTCGAAAACAATCGTATACAGTATCCAAAACTCGTCAGAATGTAAAGTAAAACACGATTATTTAGATGTTTATTAATTTCATTAAACATTTATAAATTCTTATAAATATAACATTTACACCACTATCACAACATATTTAATATAATTTTTTTCATTACCCAATAAACACAAACGTTTGAAAAATGCTAAATTTCAACAATTTTTCAAACATTTTTTCAAAGGATTAGGGTAATATTCATGTTGAGAAATTGTTGAGAAAATCGCGTTCTCAACAAAAAACAGACATTACCCTCAACAGTGAAATTCAACACATTAGCAATAATATCTCAAGTGTTATCCTCAAATTGAAATGCATCGCTACTCAATAATTTGTCAAACAATTTTCGATGCGAGTCAAATTCAAAATTAACATCGTTGCAAATACTTTTCAACCTAAATTTGTATGAATGATATCCCCACTTCAAATTGAAAGTCAAAGCCAAAATTCTATGAATTTTGTATAATTTATTCATTTTTATCAAAATATATACTAATACACTACACTACATAATATACTACAATACCAATTGATAAATAATAATCAAATCAAACAAATCAAACAAATAAGAACAAAAAAAAAAAAAACAAACAAACAACAAAACTTTAAATATCTTAGACATTATTAGTAAACACTTTTGCATTGATAATTCGATTTCCTTCCTTTTGGTGTCATAAAACAGCATTAAAATTTATTAACATGCGGGCAATTTGAAATTAGGAACGTACTGGACCGCGTGTTAGAATTGATTTCCAGTAGAAGAAATTCACAAAATATCCATTTTAAACTGATAATAGCATATGAATTAAACTGACGATGTGATGCACATTTCCATCCAGAAGTAGTTGATTTCAACAACTTGTTGTTTTTAACAATTTTAATTGGTTGCACTTGTAATGTTTCTGGAAACTTTTTCTTGTCGATAAGCCACTCATTTTTATTGATCAGCTTCTTATTGTTTGCAAGAATGTAGCATCCAAAGATTTTAGTTTTCTGCAAAGAGATTTAAATTTTATGTTTAATTAAATGTTTAAGTTAGAATAAAGTTTAATTTGGTTTAATAGTGATCGTTAAAATTTGTATACTACTTTTTGGTACATCCCTGCCAGAGTAGAAATGTCATAAGTCGAACATTATTTTGTCTTGTCAAAAGCCCCCGCCTTCCACCATCTTGGTTGAGAGCATCTTTTCTTGTCATTGATTTTTCTTGCTATCGATAAGCCTATTGGTGCGGTTAAAATTTATCCATATCGTTGGAAATTATAGGTAATATTGTTTACCATTAACTATATTAAAAACACCCTGAATAAAACCACCTGCTCTGTTTATATATTGAAAATACTAAACTATCGCGTTTTTATTTTTCTTTATATTTGCATATCTTTCGCAATCGGCGAACAGGACTAGTGTAATATTCAAGTTGAAAAATTGTTGAGAAAATCGCGTTCTCAACAAAAAACAGACATTACCCTCAACAGTGAAATTCAACACATTAGCAATAATATCTCAAGTGTTATCCTCAAATTGAAATGCATCGCTACTCAATAATTTGTCAAACAATTTTCGATGCGAGTTCAAATTCAAAATTAACATCGTTGCAAATACTTTTCAACGTAAATTTGTATGAATGATATTCCCACTTCAAATTGAAAGTCAAAGCCAAAATTCTATGAATTTTGTATAACTTATTCATGTTCATCAAAATAAAATATATAATAATACATTACACTACATAATACACTACAATACCAATTGATAAATAATAATATTATTAAACATATCGACAAATAAGAAAAAAAAACAACAAAACTTTATCTTAAACATTATTAGTAAACACTTTTGCATTGATAATTCGATTTTCTTCCTTTTGGTTCCTTCCTTTTATTAACATGCGGGCAATTTGAAATTAGGAACGTACTGGACCGCGTGTTAGAATTGATTTTCAGCAGAAGGAATTCACAAAATATCCATTTTAAACTGATAATAGCATATGAATTAAACTGACGATGTGATGCACATTTTCATCCAGAAGTTGTTGATTTCAACAATTTGTTGTTTTTAACAATTTTCATTGGTTGCACTTGTAATGTTTCTGGAAACTTTTTCTTGTCGATAAGCCACTCATTTTTCATTGGTCAGCTTCTTATTGTTTGCAGGAATGTAGCATCCAAAGATTTTAGTTTTCTGCAAAGAGATTTAAATTTAGTGACTTCTTTAAAGTGTTGATTTAATTTTTCATATTGACGTACCAATTCTTATAAACTATTTGAAGCAGTTCCAGTTAATTGTCCACCATTTTTTCATTGGTCAGCTTTTTAATGTTTTCAAGAACGTAGAATCCATAATTTTAGTTTTCTGCAAAGAGATATACATTTAGTGACTTCCTTAAAGTTTTATTTCATTTTTTATTTTCACTTACCTATTTTTATAAACTATTTGGTTATTTGTCTAAAATTTTCCTTTTTTTATTTCTTGCAATTGACCACGAACTTCGTTGCACAAATAAGTATTGAAAACCACATGGTTTTTTCATTGCATTTTAGGGTAGTGTTTTGTCAAAGTTTTCTCATATTATCTTCAACACCTTTTCAAAGATTTCGTCAAAATTTTGGCAAATTGGAAGTAATTCGCAAACAATTTGAAGATGTATTGAAGATGAGCTATTTCAAGTCAAGTTGAATTTATGTTGAAAATTATATTTACCCTCAAACTGAAAAGTTGTTGCATTTGAAAAACGCTCATCCTGTGTTTATTGGGTAATAATAGAATGATGGGGATTTACAAGTGGCAAGTTACATGTTGCAGCGTCTATCAGCCAGTGTTTTTATTCTCCATGGAGGCAGCGTGTCTGTAAAATATCTGAAAAACAATCACTTTATTCCATTTGGAAAGTCAAACATTGTTCACCAATATACCTTTTACAATTTTAAGCGAAATAACTATGTTTTCAGCTCTTCATTATCGATTTTATTTAAATGAATTATAAGAAGTTAGTTGCGCTTGGTGTTTCACAAAATATAAAACGGCAATAACAATAGTGATGGCAAAATACTTTCATGTACATTTTATACTTTACGCTTCCCCCATGACAGTTGGCGATTGTCGTGCAGTGTCACTTACGAGTCTGTGGTAGCGATGAGGATGAAATGGAAAATTGAAATGCTGACAGGGGTGTTGCTGTTTCGTTGTATGCTTTGAGGGAGTACATTCCAGATACTTATCATATGTGTGAAGAAATGCCAAGTTGAAAGCAGACTTCGATGCCTCAAAGAAGCACATTTCCTACCCCAGTTAGATCTCTCGAAGCGAAACCTCTCATATAAGTACCCTGCGCCCATAGAAAAATTATTACCAGAGAAGATACTTAACTATATGCTTGAAAATGCATATTACATATGCATTCTGCATATTTGGTATGTTCACGCATATTTTGCACTTTCTTGTTTATAAAAGCATATATTTGGGTTTTTCCAAAAATAAAAGGAAACATGTCTAAATTTTCTACAAAAATGTTACTAATATTGAAAACAAAAAAATCTGGAAAGATTTTTAACACCGAGGCTGTTTGGTTTCTTATCTCGCTTATATAAAGCAAAATTTTTCGAGTCTGACGAACGCAATTATAAAATTTTAAACTCGAAGATTAGAGTCTAAGGAATATATTCATATTCTAGAAGAAATTCGAGCTTCTGTATCTACTTTGGAAGACAAAGATTACTCTTTAAAACTCAATACTATTCTCCGAAGAAATAAGGGGTACTAATCTCTTAAAGAAATTAATCAAATTTTACGTTTTGGTATAGATTCCAAGGATCCATATGTCAAAAAACAACAGAGCTGACAATTTTTTCATACTGCCCCGTATCATCTGCAGACGTTGAAAGAAGTTTTTCAGCATATGGAAGTATATTGACAGAAAAAAGGAAATTTGTTTCTTTTGACAACTTGAAACACCATCTAATAATTTATTGTAATAGAAAAACGATGAGAATTTGAATTAAATAAAAAAATCTATATTACACGAATTTTAGCAGCTTTTATTTTGTTTATTTTTAATGCATATTTTTCAGTTTTAAGGTCATATTTAAAGCGCTTATTTTGGCTTTTTTCGTGCTTGAAAATATCTTCTTTGATTATTACCATTCGGGCTCAAATCGATACCGTACGCTTTAGCTACACAGGTAGTTCTTTTAATTAAATTTTTTATAACTCGCTTTTTCATATTTTTAATGGGTAATGTCGACTTTTTTGTTTCAAATAGGTTAAAAACAGAGCAAGAATTCATAAAATGGTACAAATTATTTAACCCTCCGATGAGTGACAGTTCTGAACTTCACAGTTCTGAAAAGGTCCCTACGGACCTTTTTTGTAAATCATGTTTTTTTTTCATATATATTTTTTTTTTGATTTTTATACCCTCCACCATAGGATGGGGGTATATTAACTTTGTCATTCCGTTTGTAACACATCGAAATATTGCTCTAAGACCCCATAAAGTATATATATTCTGGGTCGTGGTGAAATTCTGAGTCGATCTAAGCATGTCCGTCCGTCCGTCCGTCTGTCCGTCTGTCCGGCTGTCCGTCCGTCTGTGGAAATCACGCTAACTTCCGAACGAAACTAGCTATCGACTTGAAACTTGGCACAAGTAGTTGTTATTGATGTAGGTCGGATGGTATTGAAAATGGGCCATATCGGCCCACGTTTACGTATAGCCCCCATATAAACCGATCCCCAAATTTGGCTTGCGGAGCCTTCCGGAGCAGCTAAATTCATCCGATCCGGTTGAAATTTGGTACGTGGTCTAAGTATACGGTCTCTAACAACCATGCAAAAATTGGTCCATATCGGTCCATAATTATATATAGCTCCCTTATAAACCGATCCCCAGATTTGACCTCCGGAGCCTCTTGGAGGGGCAAAATTCATCCGATCCGGTTGAAATTTGGTACCTGATGTTAGTATATGGTCTCTAACAACCATGCAAAAATTGGTCCATATCGGTCCATAAATATATATAGCTCCCATATAAACCGATCCCCAGATTTGACCTCCGGAGCCTCTTGGAGGAGCAAACTTCATCCTACCCGATTGAAATTTGGTACGTGGTGTTAGTATATGGTCTCTAACAACCATGCAAAAACTGGTCCATATCGGTCCATAATTATATATAGCTCCCATATAAACCGATCCCCAGATTTGACCTCCGGAGGCTCTTTGAGGGGCAAAATTCATCCGATCCGTTTGAAATTGGGTACCTGATGTTAGTATACGGTCTCTAACAAGCATGCAAAAATTGGTCCATATCGGTCCATAATTATATATAGCTCCCATATAAACCGATCCCCAGATTTGAACTCTGGAGCCTCTTGGATGAGCAAAATTCATCCGATCCAATTGAAATTTAGTACGTGGTGTTAGTATATGGTCTCTAACAACCATGCAAAAATTCGTCCATATCGGTCCATAATTATATATAGCTCCCATATAAACCGATCCCCAGATTTGACCTCCGGAGCCTCTTGGAGGGGCAAGATTCATCCGATCCGTTTGAAATTGGGTACCTGATGTTAGTATACGGTCTCTAACAAGCATGCAAAAATTGGTCCATATCGGTCCATAATTATATATAGCTCCCATATAAACCGATCCCCAGATTTGACCTCCGGAGCCTCTTGGAGGAGCAAAAGTCATCCGATGCGGTTGAAATTTGGTACATTTCGTTAGTATATGGCCTCTAACAGCCATGTAAAAATGGTCAAATTTTATTACTATAGAAAGTTTTGTCAAAATTTCATTTCTATAGAAAGTTTTGTAAAAAGTTTATTTCTATAGCAATGTTTGCCAACATTTTATTTCCATAGAAAATTTTGTCAAAATTTTATTTCTATAGAAAATTTTGTAAAAAATTTATTTCTGTAGAAAATTTTGTCAACATTTTATTTCTATAGAACATTTTGTCAACATTTTATTTCTATAGAAAATTTTGTCAACATTTTATTTCTATAGAAAATTTTGTCAAAATTTTATTGCTATAGAAAATTTTGTCAACATTTTACTTCCATAGAAAATTTTGTCAACATTTTATTTCTATAGAAAATTTTGTCAAGTTTCTATTTCTATAGAAAATTTTGTCAAAATTTTATTTCTATAGAAAATTTTGTCAAACTGAATTATATACGTATTTAATCGGCCTTTTTTTGTTTAATATATACCCCTTATGGACTAACTTACAATTTAGAAGACAGTGTTAAAAAGTTTTACGATACCTTGCCATCGGCAAGTGTTATCGCAACCCAAGTAATTCGATTGTGGATGACAGCCTTTAGTAGACGTTCCTACGCAATCCATGGTGGAGGGTACATAAGATTCGGCCTGGCCGAACTTACGGCCGTATATACTTGTTTAATTTAATATATACCACGTATGGACTTACTTACAGTTTAGAAGACGGTGTTAGGAGGTTTTAGGATACCTTGCCATCGGCAAGCGTTACCGCAACTCAAGTAATTCGATTGTGGATGGCAGTGTTTAGAAGAAGTTTCTACGCAATCCATGGTGGAGGGTACATAAGCTTCGGCCTGGCCGAACTTACGGCCGTATATACTTGTTTGTTTTGTTTTTATTGTTTATAACTAAATTCTACATATAAAAATAATTTATTTATTTTTTTTTGCTTGAAATTTCTTAAGACTATTATAAAAAATTTAAAAATTATTGTTGTTGAGCGTGTACTTCTTGTCCCCTGCCCTGTGCGCAAGTGTTGCAGCGATATAAAAGTGTGTTATCTTCTCCGCAAACAGCGTTACCGCAGCCGAAGCAGTATGCCCGCGTTTCCGCTGTCGCCCGTACTCAGAACGGCAAAGCCTACATGACGGTCTACTTGACCTAGCCGCAAACGACGGCTAGCTCAAGTAGACCGTCTATCGGTATTGGTAATACCCGTTGAACACAAATAATGTACTATTGATGGTGCGCTTCGGGTTCTTCTTGAACTCCTGTGGAATGAAGGTTTTGTTGTAGCGCACTGTACCAACACTTGTCAAAAATTATACTATAAAAGCATACAATTTACCTAATTTACTAGTATGAAATACGACTTTAGAAGTTTTTTCGGCAAGGGATACAGAGATGAACTGCTAAAATTGTCACAATAATGTTATTGGTAAATCATACAAAAAATTGGTAAACTTTACAAATTTTTAACTCGGTTATTTGAGAAAGCATTTTCAGGCAGAAATTAAAAAAAATGTACTGTTTCTATTTGCTAAAATATATTGTGAAATTAGTAAAAGAGAGGCAGTGGAAATAATACTGTTACGTTTTTATATTTAGGCGTTTTTAATTACCCGACAATTAAAATACTGTTCGTTTCAATAACGTTAATCTACAATTTATTTACTATGACTTTACAATTCGTTCACACTGATGTTATTCTGTTGAAATAAGAAAAATCTGGCAATACTGTCAGCTTTACATTGTATGCTTTTTGACGTTATCTTTTCGATCAAATAATAACTTCCGTTACATATCATATCCTTTCTTCTTTTTTATAACTCTTCAACAATAAAGTACATCAAGCAAAACTATCCGTGTTTTATTTCGCAATCACAACAGGTTATGGGCCCAGATTGCGCTCAATAGTTTTGTTTTAAAAGTAAAAAGAGTTATAAATAGTTGTTGGAAGAAAACGATGGCTGCATCCACATATTTTGTAGTTGAAAAATTAATTGGTCGTGAGAACTACACAACATGGGCGTTTGCTGTTAAAAATCTGTTGCAGCATGAAGAGCTGTGGGACACCGTCCAGGGAAAGTATCCCACAACTGGCATAGACCCAAAAGTAGACATGAAGGCGAAGACAAAAATTATTTTGTTGGTGGACAAAATAAATTATGTTCATATTGAGGATGCGGAGACATCAAAGGAGGTATGGGACAAGCTTAAGTCTGCCTTTCAAGATTCCGGACTTACACGTAGAGTTGGATTGTTGCGTCAACTCATTACAACGAATTTCTCATCGTGTGCGAGTATAGAGGAATATGTAAGTCAAATCGTATCTACGGCTCATAAACTAAAAGAAGTGGACATGCCTGTCAGTGACGAGTGGGTGGGAACTCTTCTTTTGGCGGGTCTTCCCGAAGAATATGCTCCAATGATTATGGGCATAGAGAGTTCTGGAGTCAAGATTTCCTGTGATTCCATTAAAACCAAACTTCTTCAAGATATAAAACAGTCTAATAACAACGACGGCGCATTTTTTGCAGCAGAGAAGAAGAAGAATCACAAAAAAAAAATACGATGTTATAATTGTAATCGTATTGGCCACATAGCAGCCGATTGCTTAAAAAAGAAGCCAGTAAATAAAAAAGAACACGGATTTTGTACGGTTTATGCAGCAGGTGCCATAAATGAGAAGGATTGGGTTATTGACTCTGGTGCAAGTATGCACATGTCAATGCGTAAAGAATGGTTTAGTGAGATCCGAAGATCAACCGTGAATGAGATTTTTGTGGCCAACAGAGAGAAATTGACTGTTGAAGGTGTTGGAAATATAAAAATCAGTCTGGATGTGAATGGCAAAAGTACTGATATAACAATTCACGATGTTCTTTATGTCCCAAATTTGACCGTAAATCTGTTATCCGTGAGTCAGATCAGCAAAAGAGGCTACACTGTGAAGTTTCTAAATGACAAATGTGAGATAATAAGAGATGGCGAGGTTTTTGCCAAAGCTAAGCTTGTAAGCAATATGTTTAAATTGGAATGCAACACCAGTCATATGTGTATGGTAGCCAGTATAAACGACGTTGCTATTTGGCATTCGAGAATGGGCCACTTAAACATAGCTGACATGAAGAGGACAGAAAAACAAGTCGATGGTATGAAAATGGAGACGTCACGACAAGAAAATACAAAAACCTGTACATCATGTTTAAAGGGGAAAATGTCCAGAAAACCATTTAAAACATCCGAAAGCAGATCTGGTGAAATACTTGAGCTAATACATTCAGATCTGTGTGGACCGATGGAGGAATCGTCAATAAATGGAGCTAAGTACTTTCTGACATTTATAGATGATTATAGTCACAAAGTTTTTGTATATTTTTTGCAGGCAAAAACGGAGGTACCAGCATTATTTGAACAGTTCAAGGCCAGAGTAGAGAATGAGACTGGTAAACATATAAAATGCTTGCGTACAGACAACGGCACCGAGTATTGCAACAGGCAGCTATTGGCTATTTTGAAAAAGAGTGGAATACAACATCAAACCACGGTACCATACAGCCCCCAACAGAACGGCGTCGCGGAACGTACAAACCGCACAATTGTGGAGCGGGCGCGCTGTATGTTGTTACATGCCAATTTGCCAAAGAAGTTCTGGGCTGAAGCTGTTGCAAATGCCGTTCATGTTGTCAATCGCTCCGTTTCTGCCGCAATTGCAAAAAATATACCTCAACAACTTTGGAGCGGTGTTAAAACTGATGTATCTCATCTCCGAGTATTTGGATGTCGCGCTATTTGTCATGTGCCAAAGGAAAAAAGGCGAAAATGGGACGCAAAATCAAAAGAGTGCATCTTCACTGGTTATTGTGACGACACAAAAGGATACCGTCTTATTGATCCCAACACTTTTTGTCTCATAAAAAGTCGAGACGTTGTATTTTTTGAAGATGAATTCTGCTTTAATAATGTTGAGACAAACAATGAGGGTTGTTTTTATAAACAATACGTTGAAATACAAAGTGATGGCAATATCATTGAATATGATACTAGTGATGGCATGAGATATGTGCAGAATGAAACAGCTGAGACGAGTAGTAGTACGAATGGAGAAAGTAACCATCCCACAACGGATAACGAAAGTGATGATTCTGCTGAATTTTATGAACCTGATGGCACAACAGATAGTGATGGCAGCGCATTTAATCAGATAAATTCATCAAATAGTGATGGCACAGTTAGACGTTCATCACGTATTCCGAAGCCAATCAATATGACTGATTACCATTTATATTTAGTGGAGGCCAGTGGCGTTGATGACCCATTAACTGTAGAAGAGGCCCTCAATGATGTCGAAGCGAAACAGTGGAGGCAAGCCATGAATAGTGAGTATCAATCTTTAATGGACAATAACACATGGAATTTAGTAGAGATGCCACCAAACATAAAGCCAATAAAAAATAAATGGGTTTTTAAGAGGAAACGAGATGCTGATGGAAAAATCGTTAAACATAAAGCCCGTTTGGTAATTAAAGGTTGCTCTCAAAAACCTGGCATTGATTTTCAAGAAACATACTCACCTGTAGTACGCTATAGTTCAATTCGATATTTACTATCAATCGCTGTTCAATTCGATTTAGATATCGAACAGATGGATGCTGTTACAGCGTTTTTGCAGGGTGATCTTGAGGAAACAATATACATGGATATACCAGAGGGATTGTCTGGCAACTTTGAAGGCAAGGTATGCAAACTAAATAAAGCAATTTATGGCCTAAGGCAGGCGAGTCGCCAATGGAACAAAAAATTAGACGCTGCCTTAAAAGATTTAAAGTTGCAGCAATCAAAAATGGATCCATGTATTTATTACAAAATTAATGGTATCAAAATATTTTTCATATCAATCTACGTCGACGACATATTGATTTTCTCAAATGATAACGAATTGAAGGACATGATTAAAACAGAGTTACAAAGACTATTTGCCATGAAGGATTTGGGTGCAGTAAGTAATTGTGTTGGCCTACACATAATGAGGAATCGTGAAAAAGGCGAAATATATGTTAATCAGGCCATTCATGCAAAGGAATTTCTTCGACGTTTCAACATGTCAGATTGCAAACCTATCTCTACACCTTTCGATGCTAATGTTAAAATGCAAAATACCAAGACTGGGTCGAAAATATTAGAAAATGTGCCTTATCAGGAAGCAATTGGCTGTTTGTTATACTTGGTTCAAGGTACACGTCCTGATATTGCTTATGCAGTCAATTTCTTGAGCAAGTTTAATAATTCACATGACAGTTGTCACTGGTCAGCAGTAAAGAGAGTGTTTAGATACTTAAAGGGAACACTAAATGCTGCTCTAGTCTTCAAGAAAACCGACAGTCTTTTAATAAATGGTTTTTGTGATGCGGATTATGCAGGCGATACTCTAGACAGACGTTCGTGCACTGGATATATTTTCATGCAAGGAGGAGCCATAAGCTGGAATAGCAAAAGGCAGACAACAGTGGCACTTTCAACCACAGAGGCCGAATACATGGCAATGGCTTCTGCAGTGCAAGAAGCTGAATGGCTACGGCAATTTCAAAATGAATTCTTTGCGGATCTGTGTGATAACTCAATCGTATTGCGATGTGACAATAAAAGTGCAATTAATTTGGCAAAGACTACAGCGTATCATAGTCGTTCAAAACACATCGATGTGCGACATCATTTTGTGCGAGAAAGGGTTCAAGATGGACATATAAAATTGCAGTTTGAGCCCACAGAGAGAATGGTTGCTGATTTTTTAACAAAACCACTAACAAAAGAAAGGCATAGAATGTGTGCAACGATGTTAGGGCTGACTTTCATATAGCCAGCTTTTAGTGGAGGTGTTGAAATAAGAAAAATCTGGCAATACTGTCAGCTTTACATTGTATGCTTTTTGACGTTATCTTTTCGATCAAATAATAACTTCCGTTACATATCATATCCTTTCTTCTTTTTTATAACTCTTCAACAATAAAGTACATCAAGCAAAACTATCCGTGTTTTATTTCGCAATCACAACATATTCGTTTGACGCTTAAAGGCAGGTACTATGTTCATTCTTGCGAAAATTTTTTATAGAAACCATTATTTCGCACATAGAAAGCGGTGTTTATTTAGGTAACTTGGAGCGCTATTTTACAGGGAGCGATATTGAATTAAGTTGGTCGTTGCTGGTTGTTATTACAAAATTAACATTTTATTTTCCTTGGGCGATCGCAATCGTAAAGGCCGCGAGCAAGCCTTGTTCTCTTTCATACTAATGCTTTTCCAAGCAAAAATAATTATCATTATAAGCAAGTAGCATATACGCCAACAAAGTGTATTAGAACAAGACAACTATAGTTCTAAGTATTCATAATACTATTCGTTAAGAGCAATCCCTATGTCAATGAAAAATAATAAGACTCAATAAAGTTATTTACTTACTTACTTTCCTTGGGCAATTGATCTGCTGCTCCTTTGATCCTTTGTATAGTTTCGGAACAAAAATATAATCCGCGTTTGTGTTATAAACCCACACAAATAGTTTTAATAAATAAATTATTTCTTAATTCACATTGCAAATGGCGCCATGGTATAAACGTCAGTTTTTCAACTCGAAAAAAACAAAGTACCAAAAATGGAAAAATTTCGCTAGTTTTTTGCATTTTTCAATTTTGTTGGACCCTGCCAGAATTTCAAAGTTCCATTTCATCCTCATCGCTACCACAGACTCGTAAATGTCACCACAACCATCGCGAACTGTGATGAGGGAAGCATATAAAAAAGTACAAAATGTACATGATAGAATAAAATAGAATAAAGTGATCGTTTTTCAAATATTTTTCCAGGCACGCTGTCTCCATCGAAAATAAACAAACTGGCTGATAGACGCTGTAATATGTAACTTGCTACTTAAAACTCAACATCATTCTTTTATTAATGCAAAAAATTATGTTAAATGTGATGAGATAAACCGAAAAATGTTATATTTATAAGAAATTATAAATGTTTAATCAAATCAATAAACATCAAGGCATATTAAAGAGGTAAAGTCATGCAACCAGGTGACTAATATCGACATTCATCTTATCAACGGCTTTGTTTACGTTTAGTAGGTTCGTTTAAATTCTTTGTGTACATAAATATTACAATACAACAACACTACACATACACAAAATGTCAACTTAAGTGACCTGCCATTTTAGTTTGACTTTCTAAATATCATGGGGTGTACACACGTTTGCTTGTGACTTTACCTTTAATTGATATGCCTTGAATAAACATCAAGGCATATTAATTAGAGGTAAAGTCATGCAATCAGGTGACTAATATCGACATTCATCTTGTCAAAGTCTTTGTTTACGTTTAGTAGGTTTGTTTACATTCCTTGTGTACATAAATATTGCTTTTATGAAACTTTTCGCCTACGTGTTAGAAACTGGGGAGAAAAATAAAAGAGCTTTCTTGAAAAACTGTTAAATATAATTATCTAAATTTACAACAAAGTCCAAACGTTCAACAATACAACAACACTACACATACACAAAATGTCAACTTAAGTGACCTGTCATTTCAGTTTGACTTTCTAAATATCTTGGGGTGTACACACGATTGCTCGTGACTTTACCTTTAATTAATATGCCTTGAATAAACATCTACACAATCGTGTTTTACTTGACCACAATGATTCTTCTACAATTACCTTAAAATGCACTTTTTCTGATAGTTTGCAGGGGTTCTTATTGGCGTCCTTCGAAATTGATCTAAATAGGCACCTAATAATTGCACTGATGAGAAACTTTTTCGTAGTAACTTGGCGTGGTACAACTTCTCAAAGTGACGGCGCTTTTCCGACGAGTTTCAAATTCAAAAAATGTTGGCAGGGACGCGGTCCAGTACGTTCCTAATTTCAAATTGCCCGCATGTTAAAAAATTTTAATGCTGTTTTATGACAGCAAAAGGAAGGAAATCGAATTATCAATGCAAAAGTGTTTACTAATGATGTTTAAGATATTTAAAGTTTTGTTGTTTGTTTTTTTTGTTCTTATTTGTTGATATTTTTAATAAGATTATTATTTATCAATTGGTGTTGTAGTGTATTATGTAGTGTAGTGTATTATTATATATTTTATTTTGATGAAAATGAATAAATTATACAAAATTCATAGAATTTTGGCTATGACTTTCAATTTGAAGTGGGATATCATTCATACAAATTTAGGTTGAAAAGTATTTGCAACGATGTTAATTTTGAATTTGACTCGCATCGAAAATTGTTTGACAAATTATTGAGTAGCGATGCATTTCAATTTGAGGATAACACTTGAGATATTATTGCTTATGTGTTGAATTTCACTGTTGAGGGTAATGTCTGTTTTTTGTTGAGAACGCGATTTTCTCAACAATTTCTCAACTTGAATATTACCCTAATCCTTTGAAAAATGTTTGAAAAATTGTTGAAATTTAGCATTTTTCAAACGTTTGTGTTTATTAGGACCCAATAAACACAGGATGAGCGTTTTTCAAATGCAACAACTTTTCAGTTTGGGGGTAAATATAATTTTCAACATAAATTCAACTTGACTTGAAATAGCTCATCTTCAATACATCTTCAAATTGTTTGCGAATTACTTCCAATTTGCCAAAATGTTGACGAAATCTTTGAAAAGGTATTGAAGATAATATGAGAAAACTTTGACAAAACACTACCCTAAAATGCAACGAAAAAACCATGTGGTTTTCAATACTTATTTGTGCAACGAAGTTCGTGGTCAATTGCAAGAAATAAAAAAAATGGAAAATTTTACACAAATAAATAGTTTATAAAAATAGGTAAGTGAAAATAAAAAATTAAATAAAACTTTAAGGAAGTCACTAAATGTATATCTCTTTGCAGACAACTAAAATTATGGATTCTACGTTCTTGAAAACATTGAAAAGCTGACCAATAAAAAAATGGTGGACAATTAACTGGAACTGTTTCAAATAGTTTATGATAATTGGTACGTCAATATGAAAAATTAAATCAACACTTTAGAGAAGTCACTACCCAATAAACACAGGATGAGCGTTTTTCAAATGCAACAACTTTTCAGTTTGAGGGTAAATATAATTTTCAATTCAACTTGACTTGAAATAGCTCAACTTCAATACATCTTCAAATTGTTTGCGAATTACTTCCAATTTGCCAAAATGTTGACGAAATCTTTGAAAAGGTGTTGAAGATAATATGAGAAAACTTTGACAAAACACTACCCTAAAATGCAACGAAAAAACCATGTGGTTTTCCCCAGCCAACATTTTTTGAATTTGGGGGCGCTTCTGAGAATCCCCACTACGTCGAAAACAATCATATACGACATCAAAAACTCGTCGGAAAAGCGCCGTCACTATTGAGAAGTTGTACCACGCCAAGTTACTACGAAAAAGTTTCTCATCAGTGCAATTATTAGGTGCCTATTTAGATCAATTTCGAAGGACGCCAATAAGAACCCCTGCAAACTATCAGAAAAAGTACATTTTAAGGTAATTGTAGAAGAATCATTGTGGTCAAGTAAAACACGATTGTGTAGATGTTTATTGATTTGATTAAACATTTATAATTTCTTATAAATATAACATTTTTCGGTTTATCTCATCACATTTAACATAATTTTTTGCATTAATAAAAGAATGACGTTGAGTTTTAAGTAGCAAGTTACATATTGCAGCGTCTATCAGCCAGTTTGTTTATTTTCGATGGAGACAGCGTGCCTGGAAAAATATTTGAAAAACGATCACTTTATTCTATTTGGAAAGTCGAAAATTGTTCACCATATACCTTTCACAATTTTAAGCGTAATATCTATGTTTTCAGAACTTTATTTTCGTTTTTATTTAAATAAAATATAACAAGCTGGTTGCGCTTGGCGTTTCACGAAAAATAAAATGGCTCTTCTAACGGTAGTGATGGCAAAATACTTTCATGTACATTTTGTACTTTTTGATATGCTTCCCCCATCACAGTTCGCGATGGTTGTGGTGACATTTACGAGTCTGTGGTAGCGATGAGGATGAAATGGAACTTTGAAATGCTGGCAGGGTCAATACTTATTTGTGCAACGAAGTTCGTGGTCAATTGCAAGAAATAAAAAAAATGGAAAATTTTGGACAAATAGTTTATAAAAATATGTAAGTGAAAATAAAAAATGAAATAAAACTTTAAGGAAGTCACTAAATATATATCTCTTTGCAGAAAACTAAAATTATAGATTCTACGTTCTTGAAAACATTAAATAGCTGACCAATGAAAATATGGTGGACAATTAACTGGAACTACTTCAAATAGTTTATAATAATTGGTACGTCAATATGAAAAATTAAATCAACACTTTAAAGAAGTCACTAAATTTAAATCTCTTTGCAGAAAACTAATATCTTTGGATGCTACATTCTTGCAAACAATAAGAAGCCGACCAATGAAAAATGAGTGGCTTATCGATAAGAAAAAGTTTCCAGAAACATTACAAGTGCAACCAATTAAAATTGTTAAAAACAACAAATTGTTGAAATCAACAACTTCTGGATGAAAATGTGCATCACATCGTCAGTTTATTTCATATGCTATTATCAGTTTAAAATGGATATTTTGTGAATTCCTTCTGCTGGAAATCAATTCTAACACGCGGTCCAGTACGTTCCTAATTTCAAATTGCCCGCATGTTAATAAAAGGAAGGAACCAAAAGGAAGGAAATCGAATTATCAATGCAAAAGTGTTTACTAATAATAGGGCTGTTTTCTTTTAGCACTGGATAGCCTAAGCCGTGGAGGACTAAAAGAAAACAGAGTACTCGTTTATCCAGGACATCTCCAATAATATGCAACACTGTCATCAGCTGTTCAAAAACAATCACAGAAAAGAAGTGAAATCTTGCATTTTTAATGTATGAAATGCTCCAATTAGTAATAAATATTTACTGCTGCGATTATTTATGACACTATACCACTTTGAATTTCATGTTTTTCGATAAATTAGTCACAATAAAGTGCTATTGTGAATCGATGAAGCGTCACTTTATCAAAACACAATCTGGCAAGATCGGCGCGACTTGCACTGATGGATGTTCTGGATAGAACACCAGTGCAACGGTGTTCTGGATAGCCCATACAAATGTTGTATCCAGTGCAAAAAGAAAACAGCCCTAATGTTTAAGATATTTAAAGTTTTGTTGTTTGTTTTTTTTTGTTCTTATTTGTTGATATGTTTAATATGATTATTATTTATCAATTGGTATTGTAGTGTATTATGTAGTGTAGTGTATTATTATATATTTTATTTTGATGAAAATGAATAAATTATACAAAATTCATAGAATTTTGGCTTTGACTTTCAATTTGAAGTGGGTATATCATTCATACAAATTAAGGTTGAAAAGTATTTGCAACGATGTTAATTTTGAATTTGACTCGCATCGAAAATTGTTTGACAAATTATTGAGTAGCGATGCATTTCAGTTTGAGGATAACACTTGAGATATTATTGCTAATGTGTTGAATTTCACTGTTGAGGGTAATGTCTGTTTTTTGTTGAGAACGCGATTTTCTCAACAATTTCTCAACTTGAATATTACCCTAATCCTTTGAAAAAAATGTTTGAAAAATTGTTGAAATTTAGCATTTTTCAAACGTTTGTGTTTATTGGGTAAATTTAAATCTCTTTGCAGAAAACTAAAATCTTTGGATGCTACATTCTTGCAAACAATAAGAAGCTGATCAATAAAAATGAGTGGCTGATCGACAAGAAAAAGTTTCCAGAAACATTACAAGTGCAACCAAATAAAATTGTTAAAAACAACAAGATGTTGAAATCAACAACTTCTGGATGGAAATGTGCATCACAACGTCAGTTTAATTCATATGATATTATCAGTTTAAAATGGATATTTTGTGAATTTCTTCTACTGGAAATCAATTCTAACACGCGGTCCAGTACGTTCCTAATTTCAAATTGCCCGCATGTTAATAAATTTTAATGCTGTTTTATGACACCAAAAGGAAGGAAATCGAATTATCAATGCAAAAGTGTTTACTAATAATGTCTAAGATATTTAAAGTTTTGTTGTTTGTTTGTTTTTTTTTGTTCTTATTTGTTTGATTTGATTATTATTTATCAATTGGTATTGTAGTATATTATGTAGTGTAGTGTATTAGTAATATTTTGATAAAAATGAATAAATTATACAAAATTCATAGAATTTTGGCTTTGACTTTCAATTTGAAGTGGGGATATCATTCATACAAATTTAGGTTGAAAAGTATTTGCAACGATGTTAATTTTGAATTTGACTCGCATCGAAAATTGTTTGACAAATTATTGAGTAGCGATGCATTTCAATTTGAGGATAACACTTGAGATATTATTGCTAATGTGTTGAATTTCACTGTTGAGGGTAATGTCTGTTTTTTGTTGAGAACGCGATTTTCTCAACTTGAATATTACACTAATCCTGTTCGCCGATTGCGAAAGATATGCAAATATAAAGAAAAATAAAAACGCGATAGTTTAGTATTTTCAATATATAAACAGAGCAGGTGGTTTTATTCAGGGTGTTTTTAATATAGTTAGTGGTAAACAATATTACCTATAATTTCCAACGATATGGATAAATTTTAACCGCACCAATAGGCTTATCGATAGCAAGAAAAATCAATGACAAGAAAAGATGCTCTCAACCAAGATGGTGGAAGGCGGGGGCTTTTGACAAGACAAAATAATGTTCGACTTATGACATTTCTACTATGGCAGGGATGTACCAAAAAGTAGTATACAAATTTTAACGATCACTATTAAACCAAATTAAACTTTATTCTAACTTAAACATTGCCGGCCGCCTTGCAACATCAAGGTATGTTGTAATTAAACTAAACTTAAAATACAAAATGAGGCTAAGTGCAGTGCAAAGTGAGTTTCATTTATCACAAATTCAATTTATTCATTCATTTATCTTTTCAAATTTAACTTAAGACTAGATTACAAAAAAACTAATAAAAATAAATGCGTAAGGTCAGAAGGGGACCTGGTAGAACTCAAAAGGGGGGCTCTCGCGACAAAGTGGCGATGGGTCAAAGGGGGACCCGGTAGAACCCCAAAAAGGGGGGCTCTCGCGAATTGAGATACTATAAAACGATGGCCAAAAGGGGGCCGTTAGAACCCAAAAGGGGGGCTCTCGCGCATTTACCCTAGCAGTTACACAACCCGGACAGAACTCAACCAAAAATTGTATAATGAGCCACCGGGAGACCGGGCGACGTATACACCCTATGTGTTATGATTCGCCCATACACCTCAGGACCAAAAACGATCGCAAAGGTAATCCCAAAATGGATTCCTTGATCCGTTCTGGCACGGCTTCAGCGGGAGTCAACACACGACCTAGATCGTGCACACGAGCAGTAAACGTCAATCGCTGCTCTGGATCATAAGCAGACGATACTGTCAACCGGCAAAATTGGACCCCCTCAATATTTGTAACCGGGAGCCCTAAGTTCTCGACCATAGAGCGACAGATTTGGCTTTGTCGCGCGCAGTTGGCGATTACTGCACGGACCGGAACGGACACACCATGGGGAGACACGCGGACTACGAAGCTGGGCGCCAGAGTAACGACATTCTGCAGGGGCAGAACTCCGACGCCGCCAAAATCGGAATATGGCCGTGCCACAGCAAGATCGGACGGACGATTCGTATGGCTCTCACTACGAATCCGCTGAGCAGACCTCGAGCAGCCGCAGCGTGCAACAAAACATTGTGGTCCCCGGAGCAACTGGGGCACCTACGCCGGCTAGGACAGTCCTTCGATTGGTGGGTCTGTGCTAAACATCTATAGCAATAACGATGTCGTACGACCATACGTATCCGCCTCTCAATCGAAAGAGAGAGGAACTTCCGACACCGCCGCAATGCGTGACGACCTCCACAAACCCTGCAAACCAATTGAGCAGGAGTTTGTACAACGCCAGCAGCCTCTACTACAGCCGGCGCCACCACGGGCTCTTCCACAACTACCGGAGGTGGACTCTCAATTTTCTGGGACGATTGCTGAACCTCCGGCGGAATTGTAGGAGACGGTATCGCCATCGGCTCCTCCAACAACGCCTGTTCGACCGCCGACATATCAAGAGGGCACGCAGTATCATCATCCGATTGTTCCATAATATCCTCGAAATTTTCCAAGCCGTCGGCGAAGCACGAGGTATTTTCCATGATACTGCGAGAAAATATACGAATTACAAAGAGTTCGCCGAAGTGTCGGTCAATGAGACCAGCTTAGCTATAGGTCGTCTTACAACGCCATTCTCCGTACGTACATCCGCGACCCGAATATGACCATCTACGCCCGGGTGGACCGACACGACTCGACCTAATTTCCAAGAAGTTGGTGGAAGCTGTTCATGACGAATAACGACTAGATCATTTACCATAACATCGCGCTGAGGAAATTTTCAATTATTTCTCATATGGAGATTCTTCAAATATTCCTCTTTCCAACGAACACAAACCTGTTGTGCAAGAGCCTGTACCTTACGAAACCGATTCACCAACGAAAGAGGCTGTTCGGTTATAACTGGTTCAGCAGGGGCGAGTAGAGGGGCACCTATAAGAAAATGACCCGGTGTCAAAGCGTCAAGCTCCTGCGGGTTGTCCGATTGGGGACAAAGAAGTCTTGAATTCAAACAAGCCTCAATACGAGCCAACACCGTCGAAAACTCTTCAAACGTGAAACGAATATTCCCTATTTGCCTTCTGAAATGCAACTTAAAACTCTTCACCCCAGCTTCCCAAAGGCCTCCCATATGAGGCGCACCAGCTGGGATAAATCGCCACGATAGGCCCTGGTGTGCAAACTTAGAGGACACGACATCACTGCTTCCCCTAATTAAATCCCGGAAATTTCGTTCAAGCTCACGCGACGCACCGACAAAATTTGTCCCATTGTCCGAGAAAATGGTCGCAGGACAACCCCGACGAGCAACAAACCTATGAAATGCCGCAAGAAAGCCGGCAGTCGACAAGTCGGAAACCGCTTCCAAATGAATCGCCCTAGTAGCAAAACACACGAAAACGCACACATAACCTTTAGTTATGCGACAATAACGTCCGGTGAACGACTTCACCTCAAAGGGGCCTGCATAGTCTACGCCAGTCGTAGTAAAAGGTCTGTCGAGAACAGTTCTTTCCGGAGGAAGAGGAGCCATCACCTGACTACAAACACGTTTCCTCTCCAAAAGACATGGTTTACACCTATGTATAACCGAACGAATAAGATTTCTCACCCGAGGTATCCAGTATTCTATACGAAGAATACTAAACATCAACTGATTTCCTCCATGAATGGAAATCAAATGAACAAATTCCACCAAAAGCTTCGTGAATCGACAGCTGTAGGGCAAAATTATAGGGTGCCGCTCCGAATAGGAAAGAATAGGCGAGCGGCTCAAACGACCATGCATCCTCATTACACCCATTTCATCAAGGAACGGGTTCAAAGAAACAAGTGAACTGCCAGTACCTAACGAAGACCTATCCATCAAGTCCTTATATTCATTACCATAATTCATTTTTTGAGCAAGCACTATCAAGCGACTTTTAGTTGCCCTAATCTCAGACGATGATAAACTGTGATCCGCATAGCTACAATGACGCCTATGAGCGGGATGCGTCCGATAAAAGAATCTCATAACATATGAGATAACACGCAGCGCTCTATCCAGAGAAGAAAATCTATCGAAAACATCCTTGTATGAATTAAAGAAAGAAGCATGTGCCTTCACAGACCGAATTTCTACGTCGGTGTCAAAAGAGGAAATGTTACGAACCGGCCATTCCGATGGACTACACGATAGCCACTGAGGCCCATGCCACCAAATTCGAGAGGCGGCCAAATCCGAAGGGGACACACCCCGGCTGCCAAGATCAGCAGGATTATCCTCCGACCTCACATGATACCACCGACGTTCTCCTGAATGCGACATACCCTATTCGCGACAAATGTTGTCCAAGTCGAAGGAGTCTTTTTTAACCAGGCCAGAACTACAGTCGAATCCGTCCAACAATAAATTCGACGAAAATCAATATCGACCTCCCGAACGACCGTTTTTGCGAGTTCGGACGCTAAAACAGCGCCGCAAAGCTCCAAACGAGGCAAAGAGACCGATTTCAACGGAGCAACTTTCGTCTTGCACGATAGCAAATTAACGACAATCTCGCCATTTGGGACCAAAACTCGAATATATACTACCCCCCCGTATGCCTTAACCGAGGCATCTGAAAATACGTGAAGCTCGGCCGAAGTGCACGGTGTGTAACGAATCCACCGAGGAATATTTATCGAATTGACATCCGGATAACTATCTACAAATTTTTCCCACTCGGATGCCGTTGCCGAAGGCAGTATTTCATCCCAGCCGACGCGATCAAGCCAAACCTTCTGCATGATAATCTTTGCCACAATTATCACTGGACCTAACCAACCGACAGGGTCGAATAATTTCGCGATAGCCGACAACACTTCCCGTTTAGTGTATCCACACCTTTTCGCTATAGGATCGACCGCGAAGTAGAACGCATCCAATTGAGCATTCCATCTCACACCCAATGGTTTCGAATTGCTAGCCTCGACAAATGCCAGCAATTGAGCATCAACCAAATATTCCGGCGGTAGTGAATCTAAAATTTCTCTACAATTCGATGTCCATTTCCGCAGTTCAAATTTAGCCGTCGCAAGCGCCGCGATTAATTGATCCCGAGCCATTATCGCGGTTTCAAGGTCATGAGTTCCGGTCAAAACGTCATCAACGTACATACATTTACGTAATATATCGGCAGCGAGCGGAAAGTCCTTCTCAGTATCTTCAGCTAACTGTAACAGTGTCCGTATCGCGAGATATGGTGCACAATTTACACCGAAGGTCACCGTTTGTAGTTCATAGTCCTGGACTGTCCTTGTCGGAGAATCCCTAAAAACAATTCTCTGCAACGGAGCATGAGAAGAGTCCACTCGAATCTGCCTATACATTTGTGTAATATCGCAGTTGAACACGTATTTATATAGTCGCCATCGCACAATAAGAAGGACTAAGTCCTGCTGCAAAGTGGGACCGACGTCAAGAATATCGTTAAGACTATTCCCGTTGGACGTTTTGTTAGACGCATTAAACACGACGCGAAGTTTGGAAGTCTTCTTCTCGGGGTTAATGACCGGATGATGTGGAAGATAACACGAGAGTGTATCACTTGAAGAAATGGCGGACACTGGCCTCATGTGATCTAAATACAAATACTCTTTAACAACACTATCATAAACTGATTTCCCGTCCGGCCTTTTCAATAATGACGATTCATTACGATAAAATTGCTTCAAAACAGTTGTTCGGGACTCACCCAAATATCCACGAGGACCGAACTCTTCCTTTAGCGGAAGTGTAACTATATATCTACCTTCCGAATCTCTGCGCGTTGTCTGAACATAATTTTCCTCACAGAACTTATCGGAGGGGGACAAAACCACTTTACGTGGTGTTTCTTCCAACTCCCAAAATCGTAACAGCGTCCTATCTAAACTTTTCTCTTCATCAACCGCTATAGTCGTAGTAAACGTTTGAATTTGCGATGTAGAAATCGGACCCGTTACTAGCCAGCCGAAAACACTGTTCTGTGCTATCAATGATTGAGCCGCAATCTGCCGGCAACCTTCTAATAGTATTTTTGGGTACAAGTCCGCGCCTAGTAGAATATCGACCGGTCTCGACACGAAAAGATTCGGATCAGCTAAGCGAATATCCGGAATCTGAGACAACACTTCCTGCGACACCGCAAAGGAAGGTAAATTCCCGTATATAGATTGGAGCACTATAGCCATAGTTTCCAACAAACCCGACGCGTTGAGTGGAGATCCGATTTTCAAATTACACATTTTACTCGATTTGGCCGAAATTGCGCTATTTACCCCCGAAATTGTAACATTAGTCGCGTGAACCGGTAGTTTTACCCGATTTCGAAATCGTTCCGTCAGAAACGAAGATTCTGAAGCGGGGTCAATTAAAGCACGTACCGGATATGAAACCCCATCGTGCATGATATTCATCATCGCAGTACCCAAAAGCACGGCCCTATTTTGCGTCGTATGAAATGCCTGGCGAGGTAGGCACGCCGACGAGGTAGAAGGTTGCGGCAGATCAACCGAAGGCGTAGTTCTCGGTTGAAAACTAGCCGTTGAACTCGACAATGTGTTGGTCGAACCCGTCGCCGAAGTCCCGCTTTTAGACGGCGTAGAATCACGATGCAATAGTGAATGATGTCTCGAATTACATTTCGCACACGAATATTGTCTTGGACAATCCTTCATCTCATGACCTTTCGTTAAGCAATTCAAGCACAACCGGTTACGTTTTACCACTATGTAACGTTCCGATACTGAGAGTTTACCAAATTTAACGCAAGCCGAAAGTCTATGATTATGTTTAGGACAAATAACGCACTTAGATTCCGACGAAGCACGCGACGATTTAGAAGAAGACGCATTGGTAAAATGCGCTTTTACAACGTACGTACACATTAACGTACGAACCCTTTCGGACAAAAAAGCGTCTAAATCCGCCCACGACGAAAGGGCTGATTTGTCCCTAACACCCTGCTCGCAAAGAGTCTGTGTAAGCCGCGGCAAACGTTGAAGGCAAAGAAAAACGAGTATCTGGTCCCAATTATCGGTCGAAACTTCGTACGTATTCAACGCCGAAAGACAGCCATTGATTCCACATTGGATCGATTTCAAACCCGCACTCGTCTCTACCGATACTGCCGAAATTGCAAAGAGAGACTTCCCAATAAACACAAACGTTTGAAAAATACTAAAATTCAATAATTTTTCAAACAGTTTTTCAAAGGATTAGGGTAATATTCAAGTTGAGAAATTGTTGAGAAAATCGCGTTCTCAACAAAAAACAGACATTACCCTCAAAAGTAAAATTCAACACAATAGCAATAATATCTCAATTGTAATCCTCAAATTGAAATGCATCGCTACTCAATAATTTCTCAAACAGTTTTCAATGTGAGAAAAATAAAAAGTTACCATTGTTGCGAATACTTTCAAACCACAATTTGTATGAAAGTCAATCCTAGTTCTAACTGAAATTCAATACTAAATTTCTAGGGATTTTGTAAATTTTATTATTTTTTTCGTTAACAAATATAATAATCTTAAAAATAACACTAATAATATATAAAAATAATAATATAATACCAATCAAAATGTAATTATCTTATTAAACGTATTAATAAATAAAACTATGAATACAACTTTAAATATCTTAAACATTTTTACATGTATAATTCCATTTCCTCCATAATGTTGGTGTCATTAATATGCTGGCAATTTGAAATAATTACTATCGAGGAACTTGCTGGCTTGTGTGTTAGAATAGATTCCAGCAAGAGGAAATCACAAAATATCAAACTGATGACGGGATGTAAATTGATGTAATGCACATTTTCATCCAGAAGTTCTTGATATAGGAATTGTTGCACTTTGTTTTAATTGGTTGCACTTTGTAAGTTTTCTGAAAACTTTTCTTTGTTGTTCCCTTCATCAGTTTTTCATCGGCCAACATCTTCCAAGAATATACCATCCAATGATTTTAGTTTTCTGCAAAACAATCGAGTTTTGTGATTTCCATTATGTTTTCATTTCACTTTTTATTTTGACTTACCAATTTGTATTTCTTCCAACTGACCACGTACTTCGTGATTTCCTCAAGAACGTTGGTGTTACAAAATTGTTGTTATTAAAATACTGGCAATTTTCAGGAACTTGATGGCCAGATAATTGGAATAAATTTCCAGCAATTTCAATTCACAAAATAACAAATTAAACCGATGATGCACATTTTCATCCAGAAGTTCTTGATATAGGAATTGTTGCACTTTGTTTTAATTGGTTGCACTTTGTAAGTTTTCTGAAAACTTTTCTTTGTTGTTTCCTTCATCGGTTTTTCATCGGCCAACATCTTCCAAGAATATACCATTCAATGATTTTAGTTTTCTGCAAAACAATCGAGTTTTGTGATTTCCATTATGTTTTCATTTCACTTTTTATTTTGACTTACCAATTTGTATTTCTTCCAACTGACCACGTACTTCGTGATTTACAAAATTGTTGTTATTAAAATACTGGCAATTTTCAGGAACTTGATGACCAGATAATTGGAATAAATTTCCAGCAATTTCAATTCACAAAATAACAAATTAAACCGATGATGCGATATAAATTAAACTATATCACATCGATAGTTTAATTTATATCGCATCATCGGTTTAATTTGTTATTTTGTGAATTGCGAATTATCATCCAGTAGTTGTTGATATGGAAAAGCATAAATACCAAGTTTTTTTGGTTGCACTTTGATTTATGGAAACTTTCTCTTCTCCATAAGCCACTACCATTTTTCATCGGCCAGCCTCTTAATGTGTCCAAGAATCAGCATCCAAATATTTTAGTTGTCTGCAAAGAGATTTGAGTTTAGTGACTTCCTTAAAGTTTTCATTTCGTGTTTTAGTTTTACTTACCAATTATTATAAGCAATTTCAATTGATTATTAAAAAACTTCCACATTTTTGTATTTCTTCCACGAACTTTGTTGTCCAAAGTAGTATTGAAAACCATGTGGTTTTTTCGTTGCATTTCAGGGTAGTGTTTTGTCAAAGTTTTCTCCAATTATCTTCAACACATTTTCAAAGTTTTCGTCAACATTTTGCCAAATTGGTTGTAATTCGCAAACAATTTGAAGATGAATTGAAGATGAGCTTTTTCAAGTCAAGTTGAATTTATGTTGAAAATGATATTTACCCTCAAACTGAAGAGGTGTTGCATTTGAAAAACGCTCATCCTGTGTTTATTGGGTTGAGCTGATTGTGAACTAGAACCCGCTTATTGTCGTATGCATCGACGAGGGCCTTCCACGCGAGGGCAAAACTTCGATGTGTCAGCGGAAACTTCGAGACAATTTCCCTAGCTTCGCCACTGGTCTTCCGCACAAGATGACACAAACGCTCGACGTCCGTTAATCTTGAATTGTTAACATAAACTGCTTGAAACAAATCCCGGAATGTAGGCCAGTCTAGAAAATTGCCCTCAAATACATCCGTATCGCACGGTGGCAACGCCAAATTGTGAACCATATCACAAAGTGGAGGGCCACTAACGGCCACTTCACCCCTAAACCCGGCGTTGCCATTAGGCAGCGACTGCCCATCCCGATCAGTCGGTATCGAAGAAGTCGCGTTATTAGCCAAAATCGCTTCGGATCCTTGATTCGATTTATGAGACCCGATACTCCGTCTCGATGCTGCATCGGCCGAAGACGCAGACGAAGTGATCGATAATCTACGTGACCGACGAAACTGGCCCAATTTTCGATTTATCGCGGACAAACAATTCATATAAGCCTGATGGGACGCGTCATATTTCCCGTCCACCGATTCAATATCGCTCGTTTGCGTTGTTCCGGCACCCTGTAAACTAGCCACGCATTTCTCAAAGCAATCCTGAACCTTTGTCCACAACTTCCCCAATTCCTCACTTCGAATCTCGAGGCTATAGACGTCTACCTCCTCATCTTTCATGACATTAATAATGGGTGTCGAATTTAATAAGAGCGTCCGAAACGCGAATAAAGCGATCAAAGGGAGAGACAGACATTCTAACTTTACGTTCAACTACCAAATTGAAGAATGTAACCAAATACGAAATTACAATATAGCCAAGAAGCAACGGCCAATAAAATTACCAAACTCAGACAAGGTTCCGTTCAATAAAAATAGCAAAATACGCAAAAGTAACTCAAATTCCGACCAAAACGAAAAAACACAATTTTCACTATCAAAATAAATCAATCCGTATCAAATATCAAAACGCACTTTATCTCGAGTTATAAAGATTAATTCGAGTCCACAACTCGCGAAAATCCGACAAAAGATCAAACGTTCCCAGAAACCGAAAATACTGAATGTAGGGTGCACAAAATATTACCCCCGAACGCTTGACACAAGAAAAATTATAATATAATAATAAACAAAGGTATAAATAAATCAATAATAATAAATACCTGTCAAATAAATATTCAAAATTTACCAAATATTTCAATGATCGAATAATTTCTCTCAGTGCGAGAGCGTAAAAGTTTCAAAATATACCGAGTATTAATTCAAGCCCCGACTTCAATCGGGAAATATTCGAACCTTTGAATTCAACTTGAATTCTAATGTGGGTATTACACGTAGTGTATAGCCCCCTTAAGAATTCAAATGACGATCGATAACCGATAACACGATAGTACGAGAAGTGCCCGATTGGTCACTACACTATAGCAATCGACTAAGAGCGCAACACTGATGAGAACAAAACAAAATAAAAGCTTTTGTATGTTCTCAAATATGCAAATGAACGAAATAAAAATAAATTAATGAAATTTCAGCAAAGAAAAACGCGAAAAAGTGGTGAATATACGAAACAAAGAGAGTGATATATGTGTATAGTGAATATTAGTGTACGAAAGTGGTGAAAATATGTACTTTAAGTTATTTCTCTCCGAAATTATTTGCACAGACGTCAAAATGGGAATACAAAAACAAAAAACTTGAATGCGTTTTGCCGTCGGCAAATGAAAATTTACTTAAAAACAATGAAAAACGATATTTTCACGCATATAAAGGCAAATAAACCACTTTAAATCAAAAAACACTAATATTCACTGATATCACTGAACTTTTACACCACTTCTAGGAATATTTATAATAAAAACCGATCGCGTAGCGTTGTAAAACAACCTTTTTTTTCTTTAAATGGACGGACGACCACTATATTTGTTGTTGCACCGACCGCGAACTCACTTTATAAGGGAAAATGCACTACACTTGCCTTATAAAACGATGAAATAGATGTTGAGGATGATGAACTGATTGGTTTGAGTTTAAGGTGAAATTGATGACCAGGTCAGGTGGACTGTGTCTAAAACAAAAACCAAGAAAAACACCGGTTAAACCAATTCTTCCACTCCGAAGTCCAATTATCCGGTACGAATGGATCAAAATGTTCGCCGATTGCGAAAGATATGCAAATATAAAGAAAAATAAAAACGCGATAGTTAAGTATTTTCAATATATAAACAGAGCAGGTGGTTTTATTCAGGGTGTTTTTAATATAGTTAATGGTAAACAATATTACCTATAATTTCCAACGATATGGATAAATTTTAACCGCACCAATAGGCTTATCGATAGCAAGAAAAATCAATGACAAGAAAAGATGCTCTCAACCAAGATGGTGGAAGGCGGGGGCTTTTGACAAGACAAAATAATGTTCGACTTATGACATTTCTACTCTGGCATGGATGTACCAAAAAGTAGTATACAAATTTTAACGATCACTATTAAACCAAATTAAACTTTATTCTAACTTAAACATTTAATTAAACATAAAATTTAAATCTCTTTGCAGAAAACTAAAATCTTTGGATGCTACATTCTTGCAAACAATAAGAAGCTGATCAATAAAAATGAGTGGCTTATCGACAAGAAAAAGTTTCCAGAAACATTACAAGTGCAACCAATTAAAATTGTTAAAAACAACAAGTTGTTGAAATCAACAACTTCTGGATGGAAATGTGCATCACATCGTCAGTTTAATTCATATGCTATTATCAGTTTAAAATGGATATTTTGTGAATTTCTTCTACTGGAAATCAATTCTAACACGCGGTCCAGTACGTTCCTAATTTCAAATTGCCCGCATGTTAATAAATTTTAATGCTGTTTTATGACACCAAAAGGAAGGAAATCGAATTATCAATGCAAAAGTGTTTACTAATAATGTCTAAGATATTTAAAGTTTTGTTGTTTGTTTGTTTTTTTTTTGTTCTTATTTGTTTGATTTGATTATTATTTATCAATTGGTATTGTAGTATATTATGTAGTGTAGTGTATTAGTATATATTTTGATAAAAATGAATAAATTATACAAAATTCATAGAATTTTGGCTTTGACTTTCAATTTGAAGTGGGGATATCATTCATACAAATTTAGGTTGAAAAGTATTTGCAACGATGTTAATTTTGAATTTGACTCGCATCGAAAATTGTTTGACAAATTATTGAGTAGCGATGCATTTCAATTTGAGGATAACACTTGAGATATTATTGCTAATGTGTTGAATTTCACTGTTGAGGGTAATGTCTGTTTTTTGTTGAGAACGCGATTTTCTCAACAATTTCTCAACTTGAATATTACACTAATCCTTTGAAAAAATGTTTGAAAAATTGTTGAAATTTAGCATTTTTCAAACGTTTGTGTTTATTGGGGACGGTTTGACAATGCGAGAATATTCTGGCAGCATCACAATATTCTGGCAACGCCAGAACATTCTTTAACAACGCTAGAAGGATCTACGACCATTAAATTATACATCTGGTGGCTGCCAAACACATATACACTCACATAGATATATGCTTGCATTACTACAACAACAATAGACAATGAGATAAAATGATAATTCTATTCTTCAAAATCTACCAAAACATTGCATTATAGTGAAACTTACCAGACACTCTGTTGGAAAACATTCGACTTTTGGTGTGCTAATTCTTTACATTTTGCAACACTTAATTTTTCCAGTTTTTCAATAAAAAAAACTGTACAATCTTTCGCACAATAAATGTCCTATTAGCAGGCGATAGAATCTGTTTGATGTCGTATGTTGCAATTACATGTCGGCCATCTGCTGTCGCATTCAATATATCTCGAACCTGATAAAAAATACATTTTTCAACAATCACAATAAATTCAAAGCAGAATTTGATACAGATATATTTAATTCATGTTAAAAATCAGTAAATTGATTCTAGTTACCGTATTATAACTTGAAAAGGCGATATATTTCGCATCAGAATTGGAAAAATTTTGATTCTTATTAATATCATTTGTATCTACAACTCAAAGAAATTTGTTAGTAGGGACAGCAGAAAAGTCTGCTAAAACAGCAGAAAGTCTGCTGAAAAAGGGACAGCAGTCAGTGTTTGCTGAAATAGCAAACATTTCCTGCTATTTTTTAAGCTCGATTACACTAAAACATGTTTTATTTTGGCTAAAACAAATAAAAATGTCAACTTAGGAGCTATCCTAACATAATTAACACAATACGTTATGAATATCTATAGTATTTGACCAAAAATCTGAATATTTACCGAATTGAGGCATAACAGCAAACAAAATGTTTGCTGATCGTATTTAGGAGCTTGTAAGTATATTACAGTGCAGAAGTATACCAAAAACTACTTTTGGTTCTTAAATATGCTTTGGGAAAAAATTTATAACCTAAAAATTTTATAAATTGTAGTTCATTAGGCTCTGAAGTACAAAAATATAACAGCAGACATTGACTGCTGTTTTTAGCAGACTTTTTTCTATGAGTGTAGTGAATATTGGGGTTTGACTAAATTGTGTGATTTTGACTGAGTTTTTCTTTCGCATTGTAATAGATTTGACTTTGAATTAAAAACTATCTTCATCTCTCCATCACTGTGGAACTCGAGGCACTCAATGTCAATATATTCGGCTTTGACTGTCATGGCTTAAGAGAAAAAACTGCAAAAAATTGTTTAATAGTAATGATGTATAGCAGAAAGTAAGAGGTTGTTTACATTTAGATAAAATATTTTTTAAATGAAATATTTTTTGCTCGCACCAATTTTTTCCATTTTTTAAAGTGTGTGGCCATGTTGGAGGTCCATCAAAATGATCTATTTCGAGTAGATCATGAATACAGTTTTCCGAATTTTGAATTTCATAAGAAAGATAGTGGGAACTCCATGTATAGACTTCTTTCTGAACTTTCAGATAAATACTCCTGGTTTCTAACACAACTACTTCTAGAAGTAAATATAAGTCTATTGTTTCGTTTTCATCTGATTTTTTGTATTGGCCTGATTTGTATTGGTATCCACAATCACAAATTTCATTTAATATCTTTGGATTCTTTTTATTTGCATCGAAGTGAAGGCAACAGAAATCTTTGTCAGTATTCTTTCTTTCATGTAATTCATTGTATTTGAAGTCTTCGTTTTTGCTTTTGATCATTTGATTAGCAAATTTAAGGCTACTTTTTTAGCTATAGAGAATAAAATATTTTTTCTGCTCTTCGTGCATTTTGCATAGTCTTTCAACTCCTTCGTATCTGAAGCACCAGTACTCTTTCAATGGACCGAAATATTTCATTACCCTAGGGTAATGAGTTAGTATATGATATTTTGGTCTCAGATGGTCATTAAAAATTCGAATATACTCTTTGTTGTGGGTCTCAATTAATTGCTTCAATTCTTCTAAATTATAGGGTTTAAAAGAAGAACGATGGCAAATATCCAAAATTTGCAAACATATAAGAAAGAAAAGCCAAACTTCATCGCCGGGTGCAACTATTTCGCCAATTATGAAAAGCAGGCAATGTAAAAAGTTTCACATTTCTCTAGCAGATGTATCAAGTCTTCGACGTTCTAAATGTTCTTTGAAAGTGTAATTATTATCATAGGAGAATATGTTTTTTATTTCATTCAATTCGTTTAGACTCAAAACTTTCTCTCTGATAAAGTAATTCAATATCCCTGCCAGCATTTCAATGTTCCATTTCATCGTCATCGCTACCACAGACTCGTAAGTGACACTGCAACAATCGGCAACTGTGATAGTATTTTGCCATCACTATTGGTACAAGAGCCATTTTATTTTTTGTGAAACACCAAGCGCAACTGGCTTATTATAATTTATTTCAATGAAAACGAAAATAAAGTGCTGAAAACATAGTTATTACGCTTACAATTGTCAAAAGTAAATTGGTGAACAATTTTTGACTCTCCAAATGGAATAAAGTGATAGTTTTTCAAATATTTTTCCAGACACGCTGCCTCCATTGGGAATAAAAGTATTGGCTGATAGACGCTACAACATTTAACTTACAACTTGTAACTCAACATCAATCTCTTATTAATGCATAAAAATGTGTTAAATGTGATGTGATAGCCGTATAAATGTTATATTTATGAGAATTTATAAATTTTTCATAAAATTAATAAACATCTAAACAATCGTGTTTTACTTGAGCACAATGATTCTTTTACAACTATCTTAAAATGCACTTTGTCTGACTGTTTGAAGGGGCTCTTATTGGCGTCCTTCTAAATGAATCCAGAAGGGCTCCTAATAATTGCACTCATGCGATACTTTTTTGTAGTAACTTGGCGTGGTACAACTTCTCAATAGTGACGGCGCCTTTCCGAGGAGTTTTGGATATCGTATACGACTGTTTTCGACGTAGTGGGGATTCTCTGAAGCGCCCCCAAATTCAAAAAATGTTGGCAGGGATATGACAGGGTGTTCTATCCAGAACATCTATCAGTGCAAGTCGCACCAGAGTCACCATGATATGCGAATTTTGTAGTTGTCAAAATATGAGTTGGCAACTAAAGTTTTTTTTTATATTTATCATTTAAACATAAAACGATCGCTTAATATGCACTACAACTAGTCTTTAATTTCAAGTAAGACTAACTAGTAATTTATTTAGGTTAAATTATAAGTTAAGTGCAGCTTAGATTAGTTTGTTTAATCTATTTGCTGGGTGAAACGCTGCTTCAAATCATTCGGCTTGAATCGTCCCAATCGACGCAGTATTTGTTTGTCATCTAAGAGATTTGGGATTTCCTCATTTTTATGGGAAATAAGTCTTTTTTCGTGGGATTTTGCTAGAAGAGTTATTTCGTCTCTCACTGAATTTATTTTGAGGTCTCGGTGTAAATCCGTATTTCGTATGTACCATGGCGCTTTGACTACATTCCTCAATACTTTATTTTGGAATGTTTGAATAATATTAATAGTCTCGTCTTTGGCACAGCCCCAGAATTGACTTCCATATGTCCACACTGGCTTTAGTACTTGCTTGTAAATCATTAATTTGTTCTGAGTGGAGAGTCTAGAATTTCTACCCATAAGCCAATTTAATTGCCGATACTTTATATCAAGGTGTTTCCTTTTCAACTTTACGTGTGGTTTCCATTTCAATTTGGCGTCTAAAGTCATTCCAAGATATTTTGCCGAGTTTGCAACTGGTACTTGATTACCATTTATGAAAATAGGTTTATAATCTATATTATTGTAAGTGAAGTCTACATGGATTGATTTAGAGTGGTTTAATTTTAGCCCCCATTTCCTTGTCCAGTTTTCAATCTTTGTAACAGTATGTTGAAGTTTCCTTGTTGATATTGATGTATCTGTGCCTTTTGACAAGATAACTGTATCATCTGCGAAGGTTCCGAGTACACTATGCTCGTCATTCGGTAGATCATATGTGTAAAGAAGATATAGAATAGGTCCTAGTATGCTGCCTTGTGGTACTCCTGAAGATATTCGGTATAAGTCAGAGAATTCTCCACTGTTCTTAATCCGAAAATATCTATCAGTTAAATATGATTTCATAAGTTTACAAATATCGTCTGGGAGAATGGTATTTATTTTCCTTATTAGAGATGTATGCACTACTCCATCAAAAGCTTTTGAGATATCTAAAAATATTGCTGAGCATACTTCCTTCTGTTCAAAGGCATTCTCTATTACTTGCGTAATTCTATGTATTTGTTCGATAGTCGAATGACCTTTACGAAAACCAAATTGATGATTTGGAATTAAATTTCTCTTTTCGATTTCTTTGTCTAGTCTGTTGCAGATAATTTTTTCGAATAATTTCCCAATGGCAGGTAGGAGGGATATAGGCCGATAAGAACTTACATCATACGGATCTTTGCCATCTTTGTGGATCATTAGAACTTCAGCCACTTTCCAATAAATTGGGACATGTTTAAGTCGAATAGCTGAGTTGAAGATTTTACATAATTTTGCTATACCTTTGACCGGTAGTTGCTTCAAGATTTCATTATTTATTAGATCAAATCCTTGTGATTTGTTATTTTTTAGATTTTTTACAAATATCGTCTGGGAGAATGGTATTTATTTTCCTTATTAGAGATGTATGCACTACTCCATCAAAAGCTTTTGAGATATCTAAAAATATACCTGATATACCTTTGACCGGTAGTTGCTTCAAGATTTCATTATTTATTAGATCAAATCCTTGTGATTTGTTATTTTTTAGATTCTTTTTATCTCTTGAACTATTTCTTTTGGAGATACGGAAGATATTGGAGTTTTATCTGTGTTTTGTATAATTTGTATAGGTTCGTTTAAATTAGTGGAAAATATTTCCTGAAGATATTTGGCAAAAACCTTCGCTTTTTCTTCATCAGACTTCGCCCAATTACTTACGCCGTCTTTAATAGGACACTTCATTGTCAATGGTCGGTTGAACTGTTTAGCTGCTTTCCAGAAAGAAAAATCTGTCTTGCTGTCATAAGTAAGTCCATCTATGTATCGATGAAAATTATCATTATTTATTTTGCGTGTTTCTCTTCTTATATTTTGTGTTACTCTATTTAGTAGATTTTTGTCTTGAGGAGACCTGCTATGTTGCCATCTTTTTCTAATTTTACGCTTTTCTTTTACCATTTTTCTAATATACAACGGGTACGAGTGTGCATGATTTTGTATACTAGTTTTTGGAGTGCTTTCCCATCCAGCATTTTGAATTATTCTTGTGAAGAGCGAAACTTCATTTTCTAGATCCTCTGCCGTTGAGATTATAGAAAACGAATCAATGTTTCATGATACCAAGAGTTTGAAGTACTCCACTAAACTAACTAAAGTAATACTCGGAAAGGAACACATCTCAAGTGAATGTCAAATACAGAAAAGAAGAAGAAACGAACATGGATAAATGGTAAAAAGTAAATAAACAAATACTAATTTGTTTGGATTTTGCGTTAATGTTGGTATTAAGTTCAAGTTTAGCCGCTAAATTCGTCGTTTTTTCACGATTATTTTCCTTAAATCCATTTTAAGGAATACAAACTTTGTGAAAATTTGCTTTGGGTTATTCTATGTATAATTTTATGCCCTTTTTGGTGATTTAGTTTTCACTTTAGCGGCTAAACTCGAACTTAGTACTCATCTTTACTCTCGTGGAATGTGTAATAGTCGAAGGAGACGTTCCGACCCCTGGGTCGATCTAGCAGTGTCTGTGAACAAAATTTGTAATCAAAGACGAGGTCGCAATTTTAATCCAATCCATCCAAAAAGTTTCACCAATCATGCTGGGGGCAATATTATGGTCTGGGTGTCATTTTCTGGACAAGTTATTGACCAGAGTCTTCAAAAACATTTATCTCATATAATTTGCAATCGATTCCAGGCCATATTTGTTTGGTGTCGTTACAGCCCTTGCAATTCTCCCATCGAACATTTGCCATCATAACAGCCTTCTCACGCAGCATGAGCTTGCAGGTAGCCAGAGGCATACCAACAGATTCTAGTTCCCCTGGAATATGTAAGGTAGTCCCTAGCCTTGCCAACTCATCCGCTTCGCAGTTCCCCGGTATGTTCCTATGGCCAGGCACCCATATTAGGTGAATATTGAACTGCTCAGCCATCTCATTGAGAGATTTGCGGCAGTCGATGGCCGTTTTCGAGTTGAGGAACACAGAGTCCAAGGATTTTATTGCAGGTTGACTGTCTGAGTATATATTAATGCCCACATTTTTTGGAACATTACTTCTCAGCCAATTCGCCACCTCTCTTATTGCTAATATTTCAGCCTAAAAACACTACAGTGATTAGGTAATCTTTTCGCTATTCGAAGTTCCAGATCATTAGAATATACTCCGAACCCCACTTGTCCATCCAATTTGGAGCCATCAGTGTAGAAATCTATATATTCTTTATTCCCCGGGGTCTGTGTGCACCACGCCTCACTGTTGGGGATTAGAGTCTCAAACTTTTTGTCGAAAAGTGGACTCGCCAAAGTGTAATCCACTACGTTAGGCACATCTGGCATTATTTTGAGGACAGAACTGTGACCGTAACGTTTTTCCGACCACAGCGATAGTTCGCGCAACCGCACAGCCGTTGTTGCAGCTGACTGTTTGGCCAAAATGTCTAAGGGCAATAGATGCAGCATGACATTAAGGGAATTTGTTCCTGTCTTGCTGAATGCGCCTGAAATACATAAACACGCCATACGCTGAACTTTATCTAAACAAGTCGGTTTCTGAAGTGCCGGCCACCAGACTACAACACCATATAGCATTATAGGTCTAACCACTGCCGTGTATAGCCAATGCACAATTTTTGGTTTTAGTCCCCACTTTTTTCCTATTGCCTTTTTGCACGAGTACAAAGCTACAGTTGCCTTTCTCGCCCTTTCTTCAATATTAAGCTTAAAGTTCAGCTTCCTGTCCAAAATAACGCCAAGGTATTTTGCACAATCACCAAAGGGACTTTCAATACCCCCTAAGGAAATAGGCCTAACCGTAGGAGTTTTGCGATCTTTGCAGTACATGACTAATTCTGTCTTTGCAGGATTTGCCCCAAGACCATTGTCTTTCGCCCATTTCTCGGTCATCCGGAGGGCCCTCTGAATAAAATCTCTGATTGTGGATGGGAATTTTCCCCTGACTGCCAGAGCCACATCATCTGCGTATGCTACCACTTTTATCCTTTCTTTTTCTAGAGTAACCAGAAGGCTATTTATAGCAACATTCCAAAGAAGAGGTGATAGAACTCCTCCTTGGGGAGTGCCTCTGTTCATTAGCAGTTCGTCTAACAGCCTGAGTATACATGGATCAACATTCAGAGTTGTCAGTCCATTTAATATCGAGCTCGGATGGACATTATTGAACGCCCCTTCGATGTCTAGAAACGCCACGATTGTGTACTCTTTGACAGATAGTGAGCTTTCAATAAAGCTGACTAGTTCATGTAGTGCGGTCTCAGTAGACCTGCCCTTCGAGTATGCATGCTGTCGTTTCGAGAACAAACTTGAAACGATGCTAGTTCTAAGATAAATATCTATCATCCTCTCCAGAGTCTTAAGTAGGAATGAAGATAAGCTGATTGGTCGGAAATCCTTCACCCTCGAGTGAGAGGCTTTTCCGGCTTTAGGTATGAAAACGACTTTTGTTTCCCTCCACTTTCCTGGGATATATGATAAGTTGATACATCCTTTATATATCACCGACAACCAGGGGATAATTTTGTCAGTTACAGCTTGTAACTCCGCCGGAGTAATTCCATCAGGTCCGGGGGATTTGAATGGTCCAAAGCTATTTAGCGCCCATCTTATTCTATTTTCCGATACAATTTCCTCGACAGGAAACGACCGTGGCACCGCCAGTACATGGTTCAACCGTCTGATTTCCAGGAAAATGTGTGTCCAATAGTACCTCCAGCGTCTCCTCACTGGACGTTGTCCAATTGCCCTCCGATGTTTTAATGAAACCTGGAGCGGAGTTGGTGGATGCTAGAACCTTCCGTAGTCTGGAAGCCTCGGACGTATTCTCAATCCTGCTGCAGTAATCATTCCAAGAGTTATGCTGAGCCTTTCTCAGTTTTCGCTTGTATCCTCCCAGATTCTTCTTGTAAGCGTCCCAGTCCCCAGGGGCTCTGGTGGACTTTGCCTTGTTAAAGAGCTTCCTGCAGGATTTCCTCATATTACTTAATTCGGTAGACCACCATGGTGGTCGATGTTTCCCCCTTGGCTTTCCTCTAGGGCATGTAGCTTTCAGTGAGATGTTGGTGGCCTTAGTAATCCGCTCCACTGCGTGTTCGATATCTTGCACTTTTATCATATTTGTCTCTGTTATTTCCGGTATCATCATATTGAACGATTCCCTATACCTATTCCAGTCAGCTTTCCTAACATTTGGCGGAAATATGGTCTTGGTGATATGAACATCAAATTTTAAACTGATGTAGCGATGATCTGAGAAACTGTGTTCACTTAAAACCTGCCACTCAGATATCATTTCATTCAGTTCTTGCGAGGCCAAGGTGATGTCCAAAACCTCTTGCCTGTTTTTAGTGACAAAGGTTGGGGCATCCCCCTTGTTGCAAACTACCAGATTAGTACGCAAAATAAACTCTATTAGCGACTCTCCCCTTGCATTAGTATCACTACTTCCCCATATACTATGATGCGCATTCGCATCGCATCCCATTATGAGTTTCGTCTTTGTTTTCAGGGACTCCTCAACTAAAGTCTTAACGGCACATGGAGGCATCTCCCTGTCATGTCCCATATAGACCGAAGATACCCAATATTTGCGTTTGGCTATTTCTAAATTGGCAACGACAGTGTCTGCATTGCACATTGAAGGAAGCAGAAACAGGTTAAGCTCGTTTTTAGCAATTATACAGGCTCGAATTACATCATTACCAGTATACTGCAATAGTTTGAACCCCGGAGTACTTAATTCACATATTTTGTTTCTATAAACATATGGTTCTTGAATAAGAACTATGTCTATGTCCCCTTTCATCAGGAGAACTTTTAAGGCAGCACATGCAGCCTTACAATGATGAAGATTTATCTGGAGGATCCGTAGGACCATCGAGATTTTCAACAACCGTCACATCAGCCGCTTCAATCGAGTCATCAAGAATGTCCTCTTCAGAGATATCGGTGACTCTCGCAATAACCATAGGTTCAACTTTGGTGAGTTCTGAGGCAGTAGAAGCCTCCTCACGCATACGGTATCTATCCATGTCTTCAACTTTGGTATCTCCCTCGACTTCGCAAGAGGATCCGCTTACTTCTGATTCAGACAGAGGCTTGTCCATTTCTGAATCCTTTAGCTGATCGTTTTTATACACCTTCATTTGGATATAATGAAAGCCATAACATACACGTCCCTGAGACTTTGCTAGATGTGGCAAAGACTGAGTGTTCAATATAAACACTGCATGCCGTCTTGGCCCATCCACTTCATCCAAACGGCCAACCTTCCAATCAGCTGTTGGAAGATCTGGATTGCATTGTTTCAGTCTATTTAAAATAGATTCAGGGTCAGGAGTGTTTGCAGGTATCCACGCATGTGGTCTTGGTCTAGCCGGTATATCTTTCTTCTCGACTAACTCTAGAGCAGCACCTTCCCAAACTTCACCAATTAGTATCAGAGCAGCTTTAAAACATTCTATAGACCTCTGGTCCTCAAATGCGACTAGCTTAAATCGTCCTTGATACCAACCAGCCTCTTGGTGTCGAGGATCTGGGCCGGGAAACTTTTCCAGCACCTGTGAGTAGACGCCAGACAAAGCATTCTCAATTTCCCCCCATTTTTGCTTTGGAACCATACCGTCCAATGCTCCTTTATTTATGATAGCCATCACAAGGCTGTCTTTAGCAACTGAGGCAAACGATCGTTGATCCCTTTTGGAGGATGGCAGCTCATCCGGTGATCGTTGCCTTTTTCCAGCCTCAAGAATTCCTTGAGCCCATTTTAAGGAATCGCTTTGTTTAGCCGACAACGTGCTTGGGTCGACTGAACCTAATTTCTTTAGGATAACCAAAGCATTTCTGCGTTCCTTGAATCTCTTTCGTGAGGGATTACCTCCTTTTGATGCCGTTACCTTGGAAAAGGTTCGACTTGTCAAATTGTCGCCACCTGTCGACCCGTCTACAGGTCGACTAATTGGGCCTAACTCTTGGTCATTGCTCAAATTTATAACTCCAGTCGATACCCGTCCACTGGGCCCTGAAGTTAGCAACCCAGTGGATGTCTTTGAATTTCTCTGCATGGTGGCCTAATATCCCACCACACTTGAAATTCGTAGTAGGTACTTATTACGATGATTTTATCCGCTATTAAAAAAACACGTCCGTTCCGTTCGACGGTTGAATAATAAAAAAGCGGTGGATTATCCCACCTCAATAATGCTGATGACATTTCTGAGGGTTTCGAAGCTTCTCTAAGTGGTTTCACTGCAATGTGGAACACCGTTCGGACTCGGAGGAGGTCCCTTGTCATTGAGCTTAACATGGAATCGGGAAGCACTCAGTGATAAGAGAGAAGTTCACCAATGTGGTATCACAATGGACTGAATAGTCTAAGTGAGCCTGATACATCGGGCTGCCATCTAACCTAACCTAACCATGCCAAAATTGGTCGATATCGGTCCATAACTATATATAGCCCCCATATAAACCGATCTCCAGATTTGACCTCCGGAAGCTCTTGGAGGAGCAAAATTCATCCGATTCCTTTGAAATTTGGTACATTGCGTTAGTATATGGCCGCTAACAGCCATGCAAAAATTGGTCCATATCGGTCTTTAGTTATATATAGCCGATGGCCAATCACACAACATTTGGTCCATATCGCCAAATATAATCTATCAAAACTTTATTTCCATAGAAAAATTTGTCAAAATTTTATTTCCATAGAAAGTTTTGTCGAAATTTTATTGCTTTAAAAAATTTTCTCAAAATTTTATTTCTATAGGAAAATATCTCAAAATTTTATTTCTATAGAAATTTTTCTCAAAATTTTATTTTATTATTTTGTAAAAAAAATGTTTATGGAAGATTTTGTCAAAATTTTATTTCTATAGAAAATTTTTATCAAAAAAGAAATAAAGTTTGTCAAAATTTTATTTCTATAGAAAATTTTGTCAAAATTTTATCTCTATAGAAAATTTGTCAAACTAAATTATATACGTATTAAGTCGGCCTTTTTGTTTAATATATACCCCATATGGACTAACTTACAATTTAGAAGATGAGGTTAATGCCTTGCCAACGGCCGCAACCCATGTAATTATATAGTGGATGACAGTCTTTACTGAAGTTTCTATGCAATCCATGGTGGAGGGTACATAAGATTCGGCCTGGCCGAACTTACGGCCGTATATACTTGTTAATTTTCTTTGGATGAAATATGTTTAACTCTTTTAAATTTGTTTGCCATGTTTCTTCCATTATATTAGCATTTTATTTATTATACATATTTCTTTATATCCATATTTGTACTTAATAAATACATACATACATATGTTCTCGCATTGCTATAATTATACCACCATTTTCATGAAGATTGATTTTGACAGCTGGGGGCCAAGTGTTGCCAATCAAAATCGAAATTTGAACTGATAACTTTTTGCGTTTTCTTTTAGCACTGGTTATCAGTGCAAAAAGAAAACAGCCCTCATTATTGATTTCGAAGTCACCTGTGTATAAAAAAAATGGTATTACAATCTTGTCAGAAAAATGCTTCGATTTCCAAGATTCGCCATCCATATAGCTACTAATGTCACTTTTCGTCGATAAGCTGAGTACTATGTTCAGTTTTCAAGCTGAAAACCATCTTATTTTCACGGTTACTTTTTTTAATCAATTAATTTCGAAATATTAAATTGTTCGCAATCAATACATTGGACCTTTTCCATCCATTATTTGAAGAGACTTGATAAAAATGTTATCGTCTTCATATATATTTTTGCACTTTTAATTTAGTGTTTTCGAGATAGACACATAGTGTCTTTGGCAATAATGCTCAGGATGGGTCCCTGAGTCCGTCCGTCTGTCTGTGAACACATTTTTGTGATCAAAGTCTAGGTCGCAATTTAAGTCCAATCGCCTTCAAATTTGGCACATGTTCCTAATTTGGGTCAGAATAGCACCCTATTGATTTTGGAAGAAATCGGTTCAGATTTATATATATATATATATATATATATATATATATATATATATATATATATATATATATATATATATATATATATATATATATATATATATATATATATATATATATATATATATATATATATATATATATATATATATATATATATATATATATATATATATATATATATATATATATATATATATATATATATATATATATATATATATATATATATATATATATATATATATAGAAGTTTCCTTAAAATTGCTTCAGATTTAAATGTTTCCCATATTTATACCCTGCGCCACACTGTGGAGCAGGGTATTATAAGTTAGTGCATATGTTTGTAACACACAGAAGGTGACGAGGTAGACATATGGTGTCTTTGGCAATAATGCTGAGGGTGGTTCCCTGAGTCGATATAACCAAAGTCTAGGACGCAATATAAGTCCAATCGCCTTCAAATTTGGCACGTGTTCCTTTTTTGGGTCAGAATAGAACTCTATTGATTTTTTCCCGATATGCACTTATATGGCCCCAGAAGCCAGAGTTTTGGCCCAATTTGGTTGAAATTTTGCACTAGGAATACAATTAGTAGTATAGTCATTTGTGCCAAATTTGATTGAAATCGGTTCAGATTTAGATATAGCTCCCATATATATCTTTCCCATATATCTAATATGTTCCTAGAAGCCTGAGTTTTATCCCGATTAGCTTGAAATTTTACACAAGGAGTACAATTAGTAGTATAGTCATATGTGCCAAATTTGATTGAAATCGGTTCAGATTTAGATATAGCTCCCATATACATCTTTCGCCCGATATGGACTATTATCGTCCTAAAAGCCAGAGTTTTAGTTCAATTTGGTTCAAATTTTTCACACGAAGTACAATTCGTAGTATAGTCATGTGTGCCAAATTTGATTGAAATCGGTCCAGATTTAGATATAGCTCCCATATATATCTTTCGCCCGATATGGACTAATATGTTCCTAGAAGCCAGAGTTTTGGCCCAATTTGGTTGAAATTTTGCACTAGGAGCACAATTAGTAGTGTAGTTAATTGTACTCAATTTGATTGAAATCGGTTCAGATTTAGATATAGCTCCCATATATATCTTTCGCCCGATATGGACTAATATGGTCCTAGAAGCCAGTGTTTTGGCCCAATTTGGTTGAAATTTTGCACTAGGACTACAATTAGCAGAATAGTCAAGTGTGCCAAATTTGATAGAAATCGGTTCAGATTTACCCGGCCCAAATTTGATTGAAATCGGTTCAGATTTACCCGGCCCGATTTACACTCATATGACAACAGAGACCAATTTTTTACTCCGATTCAGTTGAAATTTTGCACAGGGAGTATAAATGGCATTGTAGCTGTGCGTGCCAAATTTGGTTGGAATCGGTTCAGATTTAGATATAGCTCCCATATATATGTTTTTCTGATTTTGACAAAAATGGTCAAAATACCAACATTTTCCTTGTAAAATCGCCTCTGCTTAGTCGAAAAGTTGTAAAAATGACTCTAATTTTCCTAAACTATATATTGTTACGTTTTTATATTTAGGCGTTTTTAATTGCCCGACAATTAAAATACTGTTCGTTTCAATAACGTTAATCTACAATTTATTTATTATGACTTCACTTTACAATTCGTTCACACTGATGTTATTCGTTTGACGCTTTCATTAAGACTGACTCGTTAGCAGCATGCGAGCGCTTTTATATATGACGGTCTGGCAATACGAGAACATTCTGGCAGCACTACAATATTCTGGCAACGCCAGAACATTCTTTGACAACGCTAGAAGTATCTACGACCATTAAGTTATTCATCTGGTGGCTGCCAAACACATATACACTCACATAGATATATGCTCGCATTACTACAACAACAATAACAATAGACAATGAAATGAAATGAAATGAGAATGCAAAATAACAAAGCAAAGGGGTTGTTATTCTATGAGAGAGTAAGAACTAACATTTCGATATGAAAATAAGCAAACAAAAGAACATATTCTCTATTCAACCGTCGAACGGAACGGACGTGTTTTTCAATAGCGGATAAACTCATCGTAATAGGTACCTACTAAGAATTTCAAGTGTGGTGGGATATTAAGCCACCCTGCAGCGAAATTCCAAGTCATCCACTGGGTTGCTAACTTCAGGGCCCAGTGGACGGGTATCGACTGGAGTTATAAATCTGGGCAATGACCAAGAGTTAGGCCCAATTAGTCGACCTGTAGACGGGTCGACAGGTAGCGACAGTATGACAAGTCGAACTTTTTCTAAGGTAACGACATCAAAAGGAGGTAATCCTTCACGAAAGAGATTCAAGGAACGCAGAAATGCTTTGTTTATCCTAAAGAAGTTAGGATCAGTCGACCCAAGCACGCTGTCGGCTAAACAAAGCGATTCCTTAAAATGGGCTCAAGGAATTCTTGAAACTGGAAAAACGGAACGATCGCCGGATGAGCTGCCATCCTCCAAAAGGGATCAAAGATCGTTTGCCTCAGTTGCTAAAGACAGCCTTGTGAAGGCTATCATTAATAAAGGAGCATTGGACGGTATGGTATGTTTTAAAGCTGCTCTGATACTAATTGGTGAAGTTTGGGAAGGAGTTGCTCTAGAGTTAGTCGAGAAGAAAGACATACCGGCTAGACCTAGAGCACATGCGTGGATACCTGCAAATCCTTCTGACCCTGAATCTATTTTAAATAGACTGAAACGATGCAATCCAGATCTTCCAACAGCTGATTGGAAGGTTGGCCGTTTGGATGAAGTGGATGGACCAAGACGGCATGCAGTGTTTATATTGAACACTCAGTCTTTGCCACATCTAGCAAAGTCCCAGGGCCGTGTATGTTATGGCTTTCATTATATCCAAATGAAGGTATATAAAAACGATCAGCTAAAGGATTCAGAAATGGACAAGCCTCGGTCTGAATCAGAAGTAAGTGGATCCTCTTGCGAAGTCGAGGGAGATACCAAAGTTGAAGACATTGATAGACACCGTATGCGAGAGGAGTTTTCTATTGCCTCAGAACTCACCAAAGTTGAACCTATGGTTATTGCGAGAGTCACCGAGATCTCTGACGAGAACATTCATGATGACTCGATTGAAGCGGCTGATGTGACGGTTGTTGAAAATCTCGATGGTCCTACGGATCCTCCAGATAAATCTTCATCATTGTAAGGCTGCATGTGCTGCCTTAAAAGTTCTCCTGATGAAAGGGGACATAGATATAGTTCTTATTCAAGAACCATATGTTTATAGAAACCAAATATGTGAATTAAGTACTCCGGGGTTCAAACTATTGCAGTATACTGGTAATGATGTAGGTTAGGTTAGGTTATGTGGCAGCCCGATGTATCAGGCTCACTTAGACTATTCAGTCCATTGTGATACCACAGTGGTGAACTTCTCTCTTATCACTGAGTGCTGCCCGATTCCATGTTAAACTCAATGACAAGGGACCTCCTTTTTATAGCCGAGTCCGAACGGCGTTCCACATTCTAGTGAAACCACTTAGAGAAGCTTTGAAACCCTCAGAAATGTCACCAGCATTACTGAGGTGGGATAATCCACCGCTGAAAAACTTTTTGGTGTTCGGTCGTAGCAGGAATCGAACCCACGACCTTGTGTATGCAAGGCGGGCATGCTAACCATTGCACCACGGTGGCTCCACGGTGGTAATGATGTAAATCGAGCCTGTATAATTGCTAAAAACGAGCTCAACTTGTTTCTGCTTCCTTCAATGTGCAATGCAGACACTGTCGTTGCCAGTTTAGAAATAGCCAAATGCAAATATTGGGTATCTTCGGTCTACATGGGACATGACAGGGAGATGCCCCCATATGCCGTTAAGACCTTAGTGGAGGAGTCACTGAAAACAAAGACGAAACTCATTATGGGATGCGATGCGAATACACATCATAGTATATGGAGAAGTAGTGATACTAATGCAAGGGGAGAGTCGCTAATAGAGTTTATTTTGCGTACTAATCTGGTAGTTTGCAACAAGGGGGATGCCCCAACCTTTGTCACTAAAAACAGGCAAGAGGTTTTGGACATCACCTTGGCCTCGCAAGAACTGAATGAAATGATATCTGAGTGGCAGGTTTTAAGTGAACACAGTTTCTCAGATCATCGCTACATCAGTTTAAAATTTGATGTTCATATCACCAAGACCATATTTCCGCCAAATGTTAGGAAAGCTGACTGGAATAGGTATAGGGAATCGTTCAATATGATGATACCGGAAATAACAGAGACAAATATGATAAAAGTGCAAGATATCGAACACGCAGTGGAGCGGATTACTAAGGCCACCAACATCTCACTGAAAGCTACATGCCCTAGAGGAAAGCCAAGGGGGAAACATCGACCACCATGGTGGTCTACCGAATTAAGTAATATGAGGAAATCCTGCAGGAAGCTCTTTAACAAGGCAAAGTCCACCAGAGCCCCTGGGGACTGGGACGCTTACAAGAAGAATCTGGGAGGATACAAGCGAAAACTGAGAAAGGCTCAGCATAACTCTTGGAATGATTACTGCAGCAGGATTGAGAATACGTCCGAGGCTTCCAGACTACGGAAGGTTCTAGCATCCACCAACTCCGCTCCAGGTTTCATTAAAACATCGGAGGGCAATTGGACAACGTCCAGTGAGGAGACGCTGGAGGTACTATTGGACACACATTTTCCTGGAAATCAGACGGTTGAACCATGTACTGGCGGTGCCACGGTCGTTTCCTGTCGAGGAAATTGTATCGGAAACTAGAATAAGATGGGCGCTAAATAGCTTTGGACCATTCAAATCCCCCGGACCTGATGGAATTACTCCGGCGGAGTTACAAGCTGTAACTGGCAAAATTATCCCCTGGTTGTCGGTGATATATAAAGGATGTATCAACTTATCATATATCCCAGGAAAGTGGAGGGAAACAAAAGTCGTTTTCATACCTAAAGCGGGAAAAGCCTCTCACTCGAGGGCGAAGGATTTCCGACCAATCAGCTTATCCTCATTCCTACTTAAGACTCTGGAGAGGATGATAGATATTTATCTTAGAACAAGCATTGATTCAAGTTTGTTCTCGAAACGACAGCATGCATACTCGAAGGGCAGGTCTACTGAGACCGCACTACATGAACTAGTTAGCTTTATTGAAAGCTCACTATCTGTCAAAGAATACACAATCGTGGCGTTTCTAGACATCGAAGGGGCGTTCAATAATGTCCATCCGAGCTCGATATTAAATGGACTGACAACTCTGAATGTTGATCCATGTATACTCAGGCTGTTAGACGAACTGCTAATGAAGAGACGTATTTCAGCCACACTAGGACAAGCAAACATACAAAGGTATGTGAACAGAGGCACTCCCCAAGGAGGAGTTCTATCACCTCTTCTTTGGAATGTTGCTATAAATTCTGGTTACTCTAGAAAAAGAAAGGATAAAAGTGGTAGCATACGCAGATGATGTGGCTCTGGCAGTCAGGGAAAAATTCCCATCCACAATCAGAGATATTATTCAGAGGGCCCTCCGGATGACTGAGAAATGGGCGAAAGACAATGGTCTTGGGGTAAATCCTGCAAAGACAGAATTAGTCATGTACTGCAAAGATCGCAAAACTCCTACGGTTAGGCCTATTTCCTTAGGGGGTATTGAAATTCCCTTTGGTGATTGTGCAAAATACCTTGGCGTTATTTTGGACAGGAAGCTGAACTTTAAGCTTAATATTGAAAAAAGGGCGAGAAAGGCAACTGTAGCTTTGTACTCGTGCAAAAAGGCAATAGGAAAAAAGTGGGGACTAAAACCAAAAATTGTGCATTGGCTATACACGGCAGTGGTTAGACCTATAATGCTATATGGTGTTGTAGTCTGGTGGCCGGCACTTCAGAAACCGACTTGTTTAGATAAAGTTCAGCGTATGGCGTGTTTGTGTATTTCAGGCGCATTCAGCAAGACAGGAACAAATTCCCTTAATGTCATGCTGCATCTATTGCCCTTAGACATTTTGGCCAAACAGTCAGCTGCAACAACGGCTGTGCGGTTGCGCGAACTATCGCTGTGGTCGGAAAAAGGTTACGGTCACAGTTCTGTCCTCCAAATAATGCCAGATGTGCCTATCGTAGTGGATTACACTTTGGCGAGTCCACTTTTCGACAAAAAGTTTGAGACTCTAATCCCCAACAGTGAGGCGTGGTGCACAGAGACCCCGGGGAATAAAGAATATATAGATTTCTACACTGATGGCTCCAAATTGGATGGACAAGTGGGGTTCGGAGTATATTCTAATGATCTGGAACTTCGAATAGCGAAAAGATTACCTAATCACTGTAGTGTTTTTCAGGCTGAAATATTAGCAATAAGAGAGGTGGCGAATTGGCTGAGAAGTAATGTTCCAAAAATGTGGGCATTAATATATACTCAGACAGTCAACCTGCAATAAAATCCTTGGACTCTGTGTTCCTCAACTCGAAAACGGCCATCGACTGCCGCAAATCTCTCAACGAGATGGCTGAGCAGTACAATATTCACCTAATATGGGTGCCTGGCCATAGGAACATATCGGGGAACTGCGAAGCGGATGAGTTGGCAAGGCTAGGGACTACCTTACATATTCCAGGGGAACTAGAATTTGTTGGTATGCCCCTAGCTACCTGCAAGCTCATGCTGCGTGAGAAGGCTGTTATGATGGCAAATGTTCGATGGGAGAATTGCAAGGGTTGTAACGACACCAAGCAAATATGGCCCCATTTCAACTTAAACCGCACACTAGATATGCTAATGTTCTCGAGACGTCAGATATCACTCCTGATATCTGCTATAACGAGTCGCTGCCTGATAGGCGATTTTGCAAAAACTATTGGCGCGAAGTATAATGACTATTGTATGAGCTGTCATGATGCGGAGGAAAAAGAATCAATTAAAAACCTCTTGTGTGAGTGTCCTGCATTTTGTGTAAAGCGTAAGCAACTTTTAGGAGCATATAGCTTCAGATTACTGGCGGATCTGGAAAACGTTAACTTAAGCAGTCTGCTAATGTTTTTGGAACAATTTGGTTGGTTCAACAAAGAAAAATAATCAAGAAGGTTAAAACTAGAAGTGCCCATATGTAATATGTACTTTCAGTTAATGTGGTATCACAATGGACTGAATAGTCTAAGTGAGCCTGAATCTTAATCGGGCTGCCACTTTAACCTAACCTAACCTAAAGAACATAAAAGAAATTAAGGAAAGTACTAGAAAAGGAATAGATGATTCCAACAAGTGATAGCGAAATTTTATCGTTACAATTTGAAATTTTAAATCAACGGAAACTAATTTAAATAAACTTAAATCTATAATTATCAAATTCGTAACACTGCCTCCCGCTGTTCGTCCCGAACAGGCACAGAACCTGTTCCGTAAGGAGCCAATCGTTCCAGATGTACAACTTTCATCTTTGATCTAGGGCTGTCGTCCTTCTGAATCCGGTATACAACATCATTGATCTTCTTGATGACTTTGTATGGGCCTTCCCACTGTGTTTGCAGTTTAGGACACAATCCTTTCTTTCGTTGCGGGTTAAATAGCAGAACCAATTCTCCTTCTTGGAAGCCCTCAGTATTTACAGCACGATCGTATCTCGCCTTCATTCTGTTGCTGACCATTTTTATTTTGTTGCGCGCTGATTCGTGAACTTCTCCGAAAGTGTTTGGGATGTCGTTTCTGTTTTCTTCCATGGCGAGCTCATTAGGTTTAGCGCCGAATATCAGATCTCCAGGCAACTTTAACTCAGTTCCGAATAGAACATTGGCCGGTGTTCGAGAGGTGGAATCATGAATGGCAGATCTATAGGACAGCAAAAACTTTGGTATATGCTCGTCCCAGTCCCTCTGGCCGTTGTCCACCACTTTTCGAAGATGTTCCTCCAGGGTGCGATTAAACATTTCTACCATGCCATCAGATTGTGGATGTAATGGCGTAGTCCTCGTTTTCTTGATACCAAGGGATTCACACATCTCTTTGAATATGGCCGATTCAAAATTTCTTCCCTGGTCTGAGTGAATCTCGGACGGCACACCGTAGCGAAATATCCAGTTTTTATTGACCACATCCACAATCGTTTTTGCCTCTTGGTTTGGAATTGCATACACCTCCGGCCATTTGCTGGAGTAGTCCATGACCACAAGGACATAACGGTTTCCAGAATCACTTACTGGGAAAGGGCCTGCCACGTCCATTGCTATTCTTTCAAACGGGGCTCGTGGTCTATACTCTTGCATAGGACCTCGACTTTTCCTTGTTGGACCTTTCGCCTTCATGCACTTCTCGCAATTGGCTAACCATTCAGCAATTGATTTCTGGCATCCAACCCAGTAGAATCGTTGCTTCACGTTCTCGGCTGTTTTGGTTATTCCCAGATGACCTCCACTGGGACCATTATGGAACTCCGCCAAAACGTCTCTTATTTTGGAATCCGGTACGATGATCAAATTTCGGCTGCTCTTGCCATCTTCGCTTTCCCATTTACGTTGCAGGGATCCATTGACTAGAACTAAACTATCCCATTGAGCCCAGTATGCTTTCATAAGTGGACTTTGTGGACTTGGGTTTCTTATTTTCTTGTTTTGCCGAAATATTTTTTCTCAGAATGGGATCTTTACGTTGCTCTGTTGACCAGTCTGTGCCAGATTCGATGTGTAACTGCCTGACATTTACAACTGTCTCCATTGGTTCAGCCTTCGAGTAGCGTCTGCTTTCTACATTGCAATGCCGTCGTGTCAAGGCTTGATCAATAACTTGTTTGCCACCTTTTCTATTATCCGCAAAATTTGAATTTGAGTCGCTTGGCTTTGTGGTCGCCTTCTTCTGATTATTGTTTAATGGAGATGGCGAGATTGACCCCGACGTTTTACGCCACGCTTTACATTCCCGGGAAAGATGTCCAGCCTTATCACAGTTATAGCATTTCATTCTAGATTTATTTGCTTGCTGCTTCATTTCTTGCATTATCTGCTTTAGAGCCTCTTTTACCAATTCAATGACCGATTTCGATTCTTCACACTCGGTCTCTACTCTGCGTACTTTGTGAATTTGAGGCCGTGCCAGCAATCTCGCAGTCTCTTGTACAAGTGCAAATGTTACTGTTTCTGTGAATGTAGCTTTTTGTGCGGCATATGTTGCACATTTTATCTCAGGGTCTCGAATGCCATTCACAAAGGTCTCAATTTTGATGCGGTCCACAAGTGGGTGACTCTCTCCTGGGTATGTCAGTAGCACCAACCGCTCAACTTCAGTTGCAAAGTCTTGTAGAGTCTCGTTTGATTTCTGGACTCTACCTCTTAATTCCATTCTAAAAATGTCTTGCTTATGTTCTCCACCGTACTTGCGTTGTAGTGCAGCTATTACTTCGTTATAGTTTTTTCTGGAAGAAGTTGGGATACTTTGTATTACATCGGCAGCATTACCCTTCAATGCCAACAGAAGTTCAATTGCTCTGTCGTTGTCATTCCACATGTTTCTGGATGCCACCGTCTCAAATTGGAATTTGAAAACAACGAATGAAGATGAGCCATCAAAAACAGGCGTTTTGATTTTTGGGCCCTCGATTACGCGCACGGGACCACCTTTAATTTCCAGGTCAGCCATTTTTTTCTCCAGGTGTAGAAGTTTCTCATCGTGAACCACAATTTTCTCATCTACGGAAAGAACTTTCTTATCCAATTCTATAATTTGACCTTCTATATGGTCCACACGTTTCTCCACGCTTTCAGAAATTTCTTGAAGTTTTTCATTGAGAATTCTAGAATTTTCGTCGAATTTTTCTTCCAATTTTCTAGAATTTGCTTCCATTTTTAGAGCGTTTTCTTCCAGTTTTCTAGAATTTTCTTCCATCATTTTGCTCAAAACATTGAGCATTGATGTGTAATCCACAACACTTGAAGACGCAGATGGATTTTCTACACTGCTGGTATTGACGAGTATTGATTCGTCAATGTCCTCCTTATAATCAAACTCATGCGTCGCAATGTCCATATTACGCCGTTCAAACTCTTCCAGTAGACGCTTTTGAAGCTGGGCCTTATTTCCTGTTGTCGGCAGCTCGACTTTGCTCAATTCCTTTTTTAAGTCTTCCACACGAAGCTCAGTAAACTTCATTGTAGATTTTTTTTCGTTATTTCACTTCCGACACCAATTGTTACGTTTTTATATTTAGGCGTTTTTAATTACCCGACAATTAAAATACTGTTCGTTTCAATAACGTTAATCTACAATTTATTTACTATGACTTCACTTTACAATTAGTTCACACTGATGTTATTCGTTTGACGCTTTCATTAAGACTGACTCGTTAGCAGCATGCGAGCGCTTTTATATATGACGGTCTGGCAATACGAGAACATTCTGGCAGCACTACAATATTCTGGCAACGCCAGAACATTCTTTGACAACGCTAGAAGTATCTACGACCATTAAGTTATTCATCTGGTGGCTGCCAAACACATATACACTCACATAGATATATGCTCGCATTACTACAACAACAATAACAATAGACAATGAAATGAAATGAAATGAGAATGCAAAATAACAAAGCAAAGGGGTTGTTATTCTATGAGAGAGTAAGAACTAACATTTCGATATGAAAATAAGCAAACAAAAGAACATAAAAGAATCTAAGGAATATATATATATATATATATATATATATATATATATATATATATATATATATATATATATATATATATATATATATGTATATATATATATATATATATATATATATATATATATATATATATATATATATATATATATATATATATATATATATATATATATATATATATATATATATATATATATTTTGTTACGAATTTGATAATTATAGATTTAAGTTTATTTAAATTAGTTTCCGTTGATTTAAAATTTCATATATATATATATATATATATATATATATATATATATATATATATATATATATATATATATATATATATATATATATATATATATATATATATATATATATATATATATATATATATATATATATATATATATATATATATATATATATATATATATATATATATATATATATATGTATATATATATATATATATATATATATATATATATATATTATATATATATATATATATATATATATATATATATATATATATATATATATATATATATATATATATATATATATATATATATATATATATATATATATATATATATATATAAGTTAACACCAGTTAACACCAAGCACGCTATGAATTAATTTATGCTTTATAAACAATATTACAATTCAAGTGGGACATAGCTGACAATGCATTTCCCACCAGGTTAGGCAATGCATTGTCCGAATAACATCAACAAGCCACAGACGCTGACACAGCTACACGCGCCGATGACCGACACCCAACAACAAGGAACACTAGCCACGAGTGCAGAATATAGTATAAAGTCAGGGTAGCATTAAGAATTAGTGCTTTTTCGTATCAAACGTCCATAAATAAAGAACTCTGCTCATAAACGGAAGTTTGTGGCAGGAAAAAATGTTTTTATAAAAACTTTCAATTTAAAGAAGTTTAATTGGCGCCCGAGCAGGGACGGGCACGATAACGAAAATAAGTCAAGTCTTCAGGAGGGCCCCTTAGTAGTTTAAGTACAAAACGGAGTGAAGATATGCACAGCCCTGAAGCTCGCGTTCGCGACACAGTAGTTTTAGTGTAAAAATAAAAACAAAAAATTTAAGCGAAGACATTTTCTAAACAATACAAAATAAAAAGAACAATTTTATGAAGTGAAAGACTAAAAAAAAAGGAAACTAAATAATTTTAACAAAATTATAAGTGAAGACATTTTTTTAAATACAAAATAAAAAGAACAATTTTATGAAGTGAAAGATTAAAGAAAGGAAAATTAAATAATTCAAACACGGACATAAAAAAAAAGACAAAACAAAAAATTTACAAAGTGAAAGAAAAAAAAAAAGGAAAGTAAATAATTCAAACACGGACATAAAAAAAGACAAAACGAAAAATTTACAAAGTAATAATTTGTGAAGAAGAAGAAACTTTTGTGAATAAAATAAAAGAAAAAAAACTTTCGAGCATTGCAAACAAAAAAAGCTTTTTCAAATTGCTATCTGAGAAGAAGACGATCTTTACAACCTGAAGCAGCCATCACGGAGCAGCCACCACCAAATATGAGGATTATAATACTAATGTAAGAATTTCAAATTCTGTACGATTATAACAAGATATTTTTGCAATATAAAATTTACAATTCATTAATTAATTAATTAATTAAGTAATAAATCCATTCTTCCGAAAATTTTATATAATTGATTAAAAAGAAAAATTGTCATATAAACTTATAAAAAAATAAATTTTCTGTTACATCTCTTTAACTATTAAAAATATTTTGCTCACGATGAATGAAACTATCGAGGAGATAACAAACAAGCTAGGCAATATAACTGTAAGCCGTTCTAATCCAGGGAATAATGTAGGGCTCAGTGATAACCAGCGAGAGGAAATTACCAGGTTAGTGGCTAGTATAATAACAGGACAGAATTTCAATACGGATGACGATTTTGACATACCTGTAGGATGCGTATCCTCGAGGTTGGAGGAACTAGACAGAGTGCCAGATATAGTTAAATCGATTAGGGAATTCTCTGGGAAACCAGGAGAATTTAGCTCTTGGAGGAAGTCCGTAGAAAGGGTCCTTGAGCTCTATTCATCACTCAAAGGAACCGGCAGGTACTACGCCATTATTCACACTATCCGTACGAAAATCGTTGGAGACGCTGATACGGATTTAGAGTCGTATCGAACTCCCCTTGACTGGAATAAAATACGAAAATGCCTTATGGTCCATTATTCGGACAGAAGGGACATAGGGACGCTCGAGTATCAGATGAACGTCCTATGTCAAGGGCATAAAAGCGTTACTGAATTCTACCAGGAAGTCTATCAGATGTTATCTCTGATTTTGGATAAAATATCCTGTTTGGAATTAGATAATAACAGCCTCAAGGCAATGACGGACACCTATCGAAAAAGCTCTCGATACATTTATTCGAGGACTTAACGGCGATCTCCCTAAACTCCTCAGCGTAAAGGAGCCGACATCCCTACCGCAAGCATTGCATTTGTGCATGAAACTAGACAATATGACGTTTAGAAATGAATATGCTCACAAAGGATCGCGTAGAGACGATGTAAAATTGGCTGGGCCTGGAAATAGAAAGTTCTATCCAGAACTGGCTAATATTCCAACAAATCGCTGGAGGAATACTCCAATAGCCCAACAGAATAATTCCAATGCGTTCCCTAAACCACAAGTAATTCCTTTCAATTCTTTTAATCAAAGAAACCACCATCAGACCCAATCCTATCAACCTAGACCACAATTCCCTAGACCAAATAATTTTTCAGGACATCCCTTCCAACGTGCTCAGAGGAAACCAGAACCCATGGATGTCGATACATCCATGCAGATGAGACCTCAACAAGTTCATAAAAGACCTGCGCAGTCTTCCGTGCAAGCGCCGGTTAATAAAATCCAACGTAACTTTCACGTGAATATCGGAAACACCGATAATGAAATTCTCGAAGATGACCATTTACATGGGCCAACGGAAAATATAAACGAGTATCCTGAATATTATGACGAGACAGATTTGACAAACGAAGACAATGGACCAGACGACATTCCGTCCGATTTCTTAGATGTCCATTTTTTAGATTAGGGCGTTCCTCGCTGCCTTACTTCCAGGCCAGACTGAGGAACGGAAAAATTCTAGAATTTTTATTGGACACAGGAAGCAGCAAGAATTATATAAAATCAGAACTCGTCAAAAATCCGAGGAAAAATACTGAATCCTTTAATGTACACTCTGTAGGAGGAGAGGTAGAAATCTCGGAACATACATTCATAAGCCTATTCGGTAGCGGCGAAAATCCTATTAAATTTTTCTTATTACCTGGCTTAAAGTCATTCGATGCAATACTAGGTAATGACAGTATGAAGGAACTGTCAGTGGTCATTCACACGGCAGAAGACTTCTTTGTGATGAAAAATGGTAAGAAAGTCGCTATTAAGCAGCGGATATCCAGAAATGTCAATAATTTACAACTACTAGCCGACCACGCGTCAGAGACACAAAAGAGGTCGTTACAGAGTATTGCTCATCGACATCGCAATCTCTTTTCGGACCCAGATGAAAAATTGACATACACCAGCGTCGTGGTAGGTGAGATAAGGACTACTAACGAGTCACCTATTTATGCGAAGAGTTACCCCTACCCAATGGCTTTAAAAGAAGTTGTCGAGACAGAGATCAACCGCCTTTTGCGTGATGGTATAATAAGGCCCTCGAAATCTCCCTACAACTCTCCAATATGGATAGTGCCGAAGAAGGAGGATAGCTCTGGTAATAGGAAGTACAGACTCGTGGTTGACTTTCGAAAACTTAATTCCGTTACGATGCCCGATAAGTATCCTATTCCCGAGGTTACGGAAGTTTTATCCAACCTGGGAGGAAACCAGTACTTTACCGTTATAGATTTAAAAAGTGGATTCCACCAGATTCCACTTAGAGAGCAGGATAAACAGAAAACTGCCTTTTCCATAAATAATGGTAAATATGAATTCAACAGGCTACCGTTCGGCTTAAAGAATGCTCCGGCAATATTCCAACGAACGCTGGATGATATTCTTAGGAACCGTATTGGGAAATTCTGCTTCGTATACGTTGATGATATCATAATTTTCAGCCAGGACGAAGCATCTCATATTAGACACATCGACGAGGTGTTCAGAATACTCGAAGATTCCAATATGAATATACAACTTGAAAAATGTTCGTTTTTCAGAAATGAGGTAGAGTTCTTAGGATTCGTCGTATCAAAGGATGGCATCAGGACCAACCCGAAGAAGGTTGAGGCAATTACAAAATGCGCCATCCCGAAGACACTTAAGGAGCTTCGTTCCTTTCTTGGACTGTCCGGCTACTATAGACGATTCGTAAGAGGCCATGCCGATATAGCAAAACCTCTAACACAATTGCTCAGAGGAGAGGAAGGACGAATTTCGAAAAACGCTTCTAGCCAAATACCGGTGACCTTGGATGAAAATGCCGTAAAATCGTTTAACGAACTTCGGAATGCTCTAATATCTCAAGACGTTCTACTATCGTACCCCAATTTCGAGGAGGAATTCGAACTAACGACCGACGCATCAAACGTGGCGTTAGGAGCGGTCCTAAGCCAAAAAGGGAAACCAATAGCTTTTATCTCTAGAACGTTGGGAAGGTCCGAAGAGAATTATGCGACGAATGAAAGGGAAATGCTGGCCATAATATGGGCCTTGACATCCCTAAAAAATTACTTATACGGAACAAGGAAGGTGATTATCTACACCGATCATCAACCCTTGACTTATGCATTGAGTAATAAAAATACTAACTCGAAAATGAAGAGATGGAAGTGCATTCTAGAGGAGTACAATTACGAATTGCGATATAAGCCAGGAAAGCAAAACATAGTGGCAGATGCGCTATCAAGAATGACACAAGTCAATTCACTGACACCTACGCAGCACAGTGCAGAGAGCTCATCCGAGAATCTCATACCTAGCGTAGAAACCCCTATTAATGTGTTTAGGAATCAAATTCTCTTAAATATGGGCGAAACCTCATCATACCAATTTAAGATTATTTTCCCAGGATTTCATAGACATATTATAACTGAACCTCGTTATACTGGACAGAAACTACTCAATATTCTGAAAAGATATTTGAATCCATCAGTCATCAACGGAATTAAGACGCCTGAAAACGTTATGGGACTCATTCAAGAAATATACCCGGAAAATTTCATTCAATATAAATGTCGGTTTACTCAAATGATCGTGGAGGATATCATATCCGAGAACGATCAAGAGAATATAATTATCGAAACTCACAACAGGGCACATCGAAATGATAAGGAAAACAAAATCCAAATCCTGGAGAAATATTATTTCCCAGGCATGACTAATAAAATTAAAAGAGTCACTAAGTTGTGTTCAGTCTGTAAAAAGAGTAAATATGAGAGGCACCCTAACGAACCTCGATTGGGCGAGACTCCAATTCCCAAATATCCCGGCCACATCATTCACTTAGACATTTTTTCAACCGATAAAAAACTTATATTAACCTCGCTAGATAAGTTCTCAAAATACGCTATGGTGCGAATACTGAGTGGTAGATCGACCGAGTCAATCAGAAAACCCCTCAGGGAATTACTGTTTGCATACGGAGTACCAAAGTTAGTGGTTATGGATAACGAACCCTCATTAAACTCCGCATCATTGCTCTTTATGATGAAGGACGAGATGGGAATAGAAGTTTTTACACAACCCCATCCTATAAGAGTGAAATAAACGGTCAAGTGGAACGTTTTCACTCAACTCTAGCTGAGATCATGCGGTGTCTGAAATGTGACGGAACTTCTAGGAATTTCGAAGAACTCCTGGAGAGATCAGTGAATGAATATAATCACACTGTTCATTCCACGATAAACAGGAAACCGGTCGACCTTTATTTTGGACGAACGGTGGACTTTTCTCCACAAGACATAGAGGAAGTTAGACGGGACACCATACAACGACTGGAACGGAAACAAGCAAAGGACTTAGAATATCATAATAAGAATAAACAACCAGCTAAAACTTATATTCCCGGACAGGTAGTTTACGTTAAGAAAAACAAGCGGTTAGGTACGAAATTGAGCGATCGTTTTGCAGAAGAAATCGTGAAAGAAAATCGTAACACTACGATACTGACCGAAAGCGGTAGGGTTATCCATAAAAGTCATATCCGTAATTGAAATCTTTACTAATCTTACAGGTTATTAATTGGACAAGCTTTGGCAGACTTCAGTATCTTAGACTATTCGAACGCCAGGCTACTGACGATACAAAATGGATTGGCTCGCAAGCAAAGCGGTACGTTCAAAATTATCCACTCAATTGACGTGACAAGATATAGAAATATTACCCTAGACTTAAAATACCTTTTCGACAATAATGTTACCATTAATCATCCGCTCCGTCCGTTTATAAGTCAGCAGATAAAAGATATATTCGATATGTTAAATCGACTCAACCCCCATAGGACACAAAGATCAATTGATTTTATCGATAGTGCCTGGAAATGGATTGCAGGCACGCCTGACAGACATGATTTCGAGATTCTAAAACAAAAAATGGACAACATCCTAGAAAACAACAATAGACAACTTGTTATAAACAGACTAATTTCAGACAGAATAGCAGAGATCTCAAATATTTCCAATAAAATAATAAAATCTGAGAAAGAGGGTTGGAATGATGGTATTGCTAATAAAATTGAAAGAAACTTAGTATTTATAGAAAAAGAATTAAGAAATATGGAATTCGCGATGCAATGGGCAAAGGCCGACATTGTAAATACATTCATTCTATCAAAAACAGAAATAGAAGAAATTAATAAAGTACTTTTGATCTATGATATACCTGTCTATAATATAGAAGAACTTTTATCATTTGCATCAGTAAAAATTTCAACTAACAAAAAAGAAATTTTGTACATTCTAAGCATACCCATTACCCTGAAAGATGCATGTAAAACATTTTTAGTTAAAGCTATAAAATATGGAAATGTAATAGATAAGATCGAACATGATAATATACTCGAATGTCAGAACCAATTATTTGGAATAAAAAACCAATGTAAAAAATATTATGATTTAACAATATGTAAAGAAGATAACCTAATAGAATTAAAGGATGATTATTGTGTAGCTAAGTTATTTAGAAACAGAGTAGGGAACTGCACTCAGGTGAACAATGAACACGTACCAGCAATCGAAGAAGTTGGGTCGGATATAATATTCCTAAACAAATACGAAGGCACAATCACTGCAAATGAAGAGCAAATAGCGCTCAACGGAACATTTCTGATAAGGCATTGTAACGTAACTATTGAAATAAATGGTAAACAATATTCATCAAAGGAAATCACTGGTAATAAACCCCTCCCAGCATTCCTGCAACAAAGAGGATCAGAGAGAAATATAGAAGAAGTAATATCCCTCGAATTCCTTAAAGAACTGCATGTTAAAAACACGAAATGGCTGAGTTCTCTGGAAAACAAAAATTTTACTTCACTTGGTGCCAGCATTTTCGCATTATTCTGGACTATAACCATAACTGCAGTCGCAATATGGAGGAAGTTTCGCAACTTACCAACAGCGAGGCAACAAGAGACGAAACCCCAAGCTGAGAATATAAAAAATGAAGTTGATAATACCGAAATAAAAACAACAACCAGAGACCTAAAAACATCAAGCATTTACAATATTCATCGGTTTTGACAATCGGGACGATTGTATTTAAGAGGGGAGGAGTTAACACCAGTTAACACCAAGCACGCTATGAATTAATTTATGCTTTATAAACAATATTACAATTCAAGTGGGAAATAGCTGACAATGCATTTCCCACCAGGTTAGGCAATGCATTGTCCGAATAACATCAACAAGCCACAGACGCTGACACAGCTACACGCGCCGATGACCGACACCCAACAACAAGGAACACTAGCCACGAGTGCAGAATATAGTATAAAGTCAGGGTAGCATTAAGAATTAGTGCTTTTTTCGTATCAAACGTCCATAAATAAAGAACTCTGCTCATAAACGGAAGTTTGTGGCAGGAAAAAATATTTTTTCCTGCCACATATATATATATATATATATATATATATATATATATATATATATATATATATATATATATATATATATATATATATATATATATATATATATATATATATATATATATATATATATATATATATATATATATATATATATATATATATATATATATATATATATATATATATATATATATATATATATATATATATATATATATATATATATATATATATATATATATATATATATATATATATATATATATATATATATATATATATATATATATATATATATATATATATATATATATATATATATATATATATATATATATATATATATATATATATATATATATATATATATATATATATATATATATATATATATATATTTTGTTACGAATTTGACGGTTGTGATATGGTATCGAAAATTTAGATACTTCTTTTATTTGGAAACGAATTGGCATAAGTGTATACGACTCATAATATGTTAATCGTTGTCGTTTCTTGCCGACTTTTCGTGAACTGACTTGACTTATAGTTATCATTTTTGGAGATTTATAAAGCTGTTGTTATTTTAAGTGCTTAATTAGTTTGTGATGTGTGTTAATAGAGCTAAATGATGACGGAATGAAGCGTATTAATTCATTTAAAGAATAACTTTCAATTTGGGGTGCAAACTCATCAATAATTTTACCAGCGGATTTTTTCAATCACAAATTGCCCATCTTTAAAGGTAAAATTATTTTTATCTTGTAGAGATTGATTTATTGGAAGAAAGATGAAAATTGTCCTCTGTTTCTGGCTGAATAAAATCCTTGTTATGGTTTGTAACTTCATGTTGCATTTTCAGATGTCTCTTGAAAACAGAGGAACTGGTAAATCGTAATTTGCAATTAGCAAAAGGACATCGAAATGTGCTTGATAAACCATGAAAGTGTTTCAAATGACGAAC